>NC_057743.1:37033594-37047170 GCF_004010195.1 Chiloscyllium plagiosum | reverse complement strand
AGTCCATATAGATCACATCTACTGCTCTGCCCTCATCAATCTTCTTTGTTACTGCTTCAAAAAGCTCAATCAAGTTTGTGAGACATGATTTCCCACGCACAAAGCCATGTTGACTATCTCGAATCAGTCCTTGTCTTTCCAAATACATGTACATCCTGTCCCTCAGGATTCCCTCCAATAACTTGCTCACCACCGAGGTCAGGCTCACCGGTCTATAGTTCCCTGGCTTGTCTTTATCGCCCTTCTTAAACAGTGGCACAACGTTTGCCAACCTCCAGTCTTCCGGCACCTCACCTGTGACTATCGATGATACAAATATCTCCGCACGAGGCCCAGCAATCACTTCTCTAGCTTCCCACAGAGTTCTCGGGTACGCCTGATCAGGTCTTGGGGATTTACCCACTTTTATTCATTTCAAGACATCCAGCACTTCCTCCTCTGTAATATGGACATTTTGCAAGATGTGACCATCTATTTTCCTACAGTCTATATCTTCCATATCCTTTTCCACAATAAATACTGATGCAAAATATTCATTTAGTATCTCTCCCATTTTCGGTGGCTCCACACATAGGCCGCCTTGCTGATCTTTGAGGAGCCCTATTCTCTCCCTAGTTATCCCTTTGTCCTTAATATATTTGTAAAAACCCTTTGGATTCTCCTTCATTCTATTTGCCAAAGCTATCTCATGTCTCTGTTTTTCCCTCCTGATTTCCCTCTAAAGTATACTTCTACTTCCTTTATACTCTTCTAAGGATTCACTCGATCTATCATGTCTATACCTGACATATGCTTCCTTCTTTTTCTTAACCAAACCCTCAATTTCTTTAGTCATTCAGCATTCCCTATACCTACCAGCCTTTCATTTTACCCTGACAGGAATATACTTTCTCTGGATTCTTGTTAACTCATTTCTGAAGGCTTCCCATTTTCCAGCCGTCCCTTTACCTGTGAACATCTGCCTCCAATCAGCTTTCGAAAGTTCTTGCCTAATACCGTCAAAATTGATCTTTCTCCAATTTAGAAATTCAACTTTTAGATCTGGTCTATCCTTTTTCATCACTATTTTAAAATGAATAGAATTATGGTCGATGGCCCCTAAAGTGCTTCCCCACTGACACCTCAGTCACCTGCCCTGCCTTTATTCCCAAGAGTAGGTCTGCTAATGAGGATTGACAAAGTAGATGCAGAGAGGATGTTTCCTCATGGGGTCAATTCAGATCACAAAGTCATCACTTTAGAATGAGGAGGAGCTGACTTAAAACAGAGATGTTGAGGAACTACTTCTCTTAAAGGATCGGGAATCTATGGAATTCACTCCCCGAGAGTGTGAAGGACGCTGGGAGTAAATTTAAAGAGGAGATAGATTGTTAATTAGCAATGGGTTGAATAGTTATGGAGAACTGGTGGGAAAGTGGACTTGGAGCCTAGATAAGATCAGCCATAATCATATTGAATGGCAGAGCAGGCTCAAGGGGCTGAATGGTCTACTCCTGCTCTTAGTTCTTACGTTGTTGAACAGAATACGTTAAGCCAAGAACAGTACAGACAGGTACAGGGTATCTGCAATCGAAACAGAGGGATGCACAAGCCAATGACAGGGTGCAACTGGTCAGCTGCAGTGCCAGTGCACCAACTGCTGACTACACCCTGAATGTTGCAAATCTGCGCAAGTCACTCAGATAGTGGTGTTGTGGTAATCTTACCAGAATAATAATCCAGAGACCTAGACTAATGCTGTGGGGACTTGGCTTCAAATGGCAGCTGGTGGAATCTTAATTGAAATATGAAAATTGTCTCATTGTGCACTTGAGATGATTTGGAGGTGCTGGTATTAGACTGGGGTGTACAAAGTTTAAAATCACACAACACCAGGTTATAGTCCAACAGGTTTATTTGGAAGCACTAGATTTCGAAGCACTGCTCCTTCATCAGGTGGTTGTGGAGTATAAGAGTATAAGGACACAGAATTTTTGCTATATTGTTGTCACAAGAACCATCCTGGTTCACTAATGTCCTACAGGGGAGGAGATCTGCCATCCTTCCCTGGTCTGGCCTACATCATAACAAAGTGGTTGAATCTTAACTGCTCTCTGACATTACCTTAGAGTGACACTTAGTTCAAGGGCAATTAGGGATGAGCAACAAATGCTGACCCTGTCAATAATTCCCACATCCCATGAAGGAATAGAGATAAAAAAACAAACAACACTGTGATTTTGGCACAGATTAAAAAAGGACAATAATAATTTTAGGTTAAAAATAAAACTAAAATATCTTTTGATGATGTTATTGCTTTTGTACATACATTCGCTGTTTGTCTCTTTTAAAATATGTGTTTTCTGTTTCACTAGTGACTAGGCTGTGTCAGTGTTTATAGCTCATCATCTCTTCATATCAATCAACTAAGTGTCACAAACAGGAAACAGAAATTAATCAATAACCAATAATCAGGAACCCCGGCTTTCGTATCTGGAGGAATGGAAGAGATGAGGGTAAAAAGGATGTCTAGTTGTACAAACCTCTGGTCAGACCACACCTGGGTTACCTCAGCATTCTGATATCCTGTCCTCAGAGATGGGGCAATGTAAATACACCACAATGAATATGAACTTTAGGGGCTATATTACAGGAGTTTACACGAACTAGGCTTATAATCCCTGGAATTTAGCTAGTTATAGGGCATTTTGATCAAAGCTTTTGAGAACAGCCAAGGTTGATAGAGATAAACTATTTTTGCTGTTATGGCATTTAAGGTGAAGGGGCAGAAATAAAGCTAGAAATGAAACAAGGAAATGTGTCCACATACAAAGGAGTGTCGCTTTCACAACTGGCAAGTGAAATTGGTTAATTAATTAAACTTAAAATTGAGGTTTATATTTTAAAAAGTTATTAAGGGTTATGCGGCAAAAGCAGGTGTATACTTCATCACACATTAGCTATGACCTCAGTGAGTGGGGGAACAGGCTTAAAGGTGAAATGACATGTGCCCCTCCATGCTGCTCTGTCCTGGAGTTGGTCTGTGAACATTGCATTAATCATACAGTGTGAAATGAGAGTCACATGTGGCCAGACTTGGTGGGGGATGGTGGGGGTGCGATGCAGATTTCCTCTCCTGACGACTGTATCAAAGTAGTTACGTTTCACACGATTACACAGCTTTCTCAGTCCATTTTGTGCTACTGATCCATGAACTCTGAGATCCGCTAAATTCAACTTCACAACTTGTCATGATCTCTCAAACTCAGTTCTGAGGAAGGGTCACTGGATTCGAAACATTAACCTGCTGAGATTTCTCCAGCAGTTTCTGTTTTTGTTTGTTTCAGATATCCAGCACCTGCAGTTCTCTGTTTCATTATTCTGGGTGGTTGTATATCTCCCGCACCCAACACCATTCCCACTCGGTTACTGCGTTCACTTTTCTATTATCCAGATTATAATCACCATATGACTAGATACCCCAACCATTTGTAATTCTCTATAATAAACATTTGCTGTGTTGTCAATGATTAGGACACTGAAGGAATTAGAAATCTATATAAGCAATCAGCAGATTAATGCACAACATTGGAAAAAGGATGTGCAAACTTGGATACATATTGGACTCAAATTTGGTTCTTGCTTAGAATTCAACACCACAAGATCATGTGGCATATTGTACATTTCATGATGAGGTATTTTTGAGAAGAAGTAACACTATTACCAGAGAAATGCTTGAGACAATAGAAAGCCAATATATGCCCCACAAGATACCTCTGATAATGGTTGCTTCACTCACATTTATAACAATATTTATTCACTCAGGACAATATATCCCGTTTTGATGTTGTGAAGGGTGGAATTAGCTGAATTATCTCACATGATGACTGGATGGTTTGGAGAGTGTAGAGGTGCAAAGCCCTCCTGTATCAAACGCACACTTTACACAATAAGGTCATGACTGCAATCTCCAATTTGGGTCCTCTTGTTCTCTGTACCAGAACCAACCGAAGCGTTTATCACATCTGGAGTGGGCTGTTTTCCAGATTGTGGGTTGCATTAAAGTAAGGAGTGATAGAGGAATGATAGGAAACATTACAAAATTTGCATTAGCAAGAAAGTATTGGTCATTACTGTGATGATGAAGGAATGCAAAACATTCATACACTTCCAAAATATAATGAAGGATGATTCAAAGGAAATTCCTTTCTCTTTAATAGAGGCAACTGCTCTAAAAGAAGACACATGCAGAATGCAAACATGACAAAGCAGTAGAACTTAAGCAAGTGGGTGTGTGCTTTTTAAATGTGTTTTTATGAATGGTTTAGCGTGCACATTAGGAAGATAGAAGAGTAACTCTGGTGTGAAACTGAAGAGATATTGCCAATTTCAAAGCAGAATTCTTCCACAGGTGTTGTCTTTAGATATGAAATTGTTCAAGTCTTGATGGGCTGCAATAAACACAATCATGAACATTTTCAACAATTCACTCTGGTCTAATCAGTTCCTGAAACATTAGTGCAAATCTGAAAGACTAAAATGGAGTTCTGTTAAATAGAAAAACAGTGCACTGACATAACATAGAAATTCAGAGGTTAAAATGTACAAATATCAATGAATTGTGTTATGAAGTTGAAGGAGTGTACTGTACCTTTAAGAGAGTGAATTCTGTTTTGTACTGAGAGCTTGCAGGCAACTGTCATGTGACCAACTAGCAGTCTCAGAGTGTACTGGAATATTGAAAATATTTAACATTTGACTGTAAACTAAATGCCTCAGTTGTTTTGACCACCTTTTGAATCTAACCAATCAGTTTATATTATGCCCCAGAATACTAAAACTCAATCAAGTTTGAATCTATTGTTTTTGACAACACTAACCAATGAGATGACCCGGTGTTTGGGGTATAAAGAAGCCGGTATTTTGAGAGTTAGCCAGAGAGAGTGACAAACTGCCATCATCAGAGTATCTGTTAGCAAAACACTCTCTATCAAAGGTACATTTTCATATGAAACATCTTGGCTGTAAAAGACCGAAGACGATCCAGGGAGATCTACAGCCAGAGGAAGAGAGGATTTCACTGGAGGATCTACAGCCAGAGACACCGGACACGACTGCCTCTGTAGGGTTTTGAAAATTAAGCTGATGTAATGTTAATAGGGGCATTTACAAGAACAGTATATTGTTACAGAGTTGGGGGCAGATATCGAACAGTTAGGAGAAAGGGGTGCTTAGAGTTGTAACTAGTTGTTGTTTAACTTTTAGAGTTAAAGAATAAATTGATATTATTTTCTTTAAATAGTGGAATTTGGGAGTTCTCTGTCACTCATACTTTAACAGATTATGAGGCAGGGTGAGCTTTTCTGGGTGTTTGGTTTAATTAATAGAAGGGTTCACCACCATGTTGTAACAACTGTATAATATTCAAGAGATAAGGAGTAGATTAATTTATTCATTCACAGGATGTGAGCATCACTGGCTAGGCTAACATTTATTACCCATCCCTAATTGCCAGAGGGCAGTTAAGAGTCAACCATATTGCTGTGGGTCTGGAGTCACATGTAAGACATGAGTCAGACCAGGAAAGAATGGCAATTTTCTTCCCTAAAGGACATTAATGAACCAGATGGGTTTTTTCCTGGCATTTGACAATGGATTCATCGTCATCATTCGACTCTTAATTCCAGAAATTGTTATTGAATTCAAATGTTACTACCTGCCATGGTGGGATTTGAACCTGTGTTCCCAAAACCTTATCTGGGTCTCTGAATTAACATTGCCTCCCCCTCCTTATGAAGCAGTGTGTCACTCTGTAGACCGGAGTTTGACCGCAACCATTATACATTATACAATATCTTAAATCAAAATTCTTTCTCTACAGCCTCCTTGTTCCCTCCCAGGCGATGATGCAGTTTGCAACATTAACTGTTGCAGAAATCTGGAGTTCCCAATTCAATTGGAGGAGAAGAGGGTGGGCTAAAGCTATGGGGAAGCTGACTGAAGCAGGAGAAAACATTTCTCCGAGATGCCTCAAGCTGTGCAATCCGGGTGGGGAGTCAAAGTGAGTGAAGAGTCACCATCCTGGTGTACCTATCAAAGCCTACCTTTAATTCAGAATGATGTTTCGACAATATGAAACCTGGTGGAAGTAATCACAAACAAATGATTTTAGCAGCGATTCGAGTCAAATTACTGCATCAGAAACTGAGTGCCAAGCGTGAGCATTCCATGGGCTCAATGCCACAAGGAGATCCAAGAGAAGCAACACTACAATCTTTGCCTTAAACCCCACCTCTTTCAGAGGGCGATGTAATATCATTTCAAAATCTAGGAGCTTAAAACCCAACTCGAATGGCTCATTTGAAACAAATCTTTCTGAGGGTTATTAAGGAGAGATTTACACAAACAAAGGTGGTAGTCCCTGGAAATTACATAAAATTATGGATCGATTTGATTTAAGTTCCCAGGATATTAAAAGGCAACAGATAGTTGCTCCTGAACAAACTTATTTCTGTTGTTCAGGGAGTCTAGGTCAAGGGGAGATAGCCTTAAATTCAGAACCAATTCCTTTTAGAATAGGGGCGGAGGTGAGTGGAGGTGGAGGAGGTGGTTTATGCTGCAGAGTGGATGTTATTGGAGAAGTAATCCAGACTAGTGGCTCTGGAGGTAGGTGTTCAAATCCCAATGCACTACAGCTGGTGGAATTTAAATTCAATTAACTAAAACGCTGTACTCGTTGATAATCCTGAAATGGCTAGATTCTTTTAAAATACACTTGGTCCATTCAGAGAGATCTGACATTCTCGCCAGGCTTGGCTTGCATCGAACTCCAGACGTGCAAGCAATGAGATTGACTGCTAACTGCCTTCAGAAATAACCAAACAGACCCCCTCAGTAGTGGTCAGCTCACAACCACCCCCTTTTCAAGGGCAGTTTCATGTTGAGCAATAATTTCCAGACTTTTTCCCTGAACTGTTAGAGGCTGAGTGGTGACCATATCGAGGTTTATAAAACCATGAGGGGCATGAATAGGCAAGGTCTTTCTCCCCAGGGTTGGGGAGTCCAAAACTAGAGGGCTTACTTTAAGGTGAGAGGGGAAAGATTTAAAAAAAGGACATGAGGGATACTTTTTTCATGCAAAGGGTGGTGCGTGTATGGAATGTGCTGCCAGAGGAAGTGGTGGAGGCTGGTACAATTACAACATTTAAAAGGCATTTGGATGGGGGTATGAATGGAAAGAGTCCAGAGAGAAATGGGCCAAATGCTGGCAAATTGAACTAGGTCAGACTGGGATATCTGATCAGCAGGGATGGGTTAGACTGAAGGGTCTGTTTCTATGCTATATAACATTATGACTCAAAAACTGGATATTTGAGGAGCGATATTAGGAAACACTGACACAGAAACTGAGTAGAAATTTGGAAATCTTCCATAAACATAGATGGCTGAGAGGTCAGTTATGAAATTTATATTTGAGATTGAGGGAATCTTGTTAATTAAAGATATTCAGGGATTGGAAGCAGCATTGTTGCTAAATTTTTTTTCATGTGCGCGGGTAACTGAAGTCCATGTGTGCCACGCCTGGAATGAGTTGTCAATGCTGTGAATAGTGTCAGTGCATCACTCACCACACTGCACAGCTGCACAGCTTAGTGGTAATGTTAATGGGGGGGGTGTGGGGAAAAAAGGTGCATTGAGCAGTCAAACAGGCTGGGGAGGCTCAATGAATTAATCCCACTCTCATGCTCCTCAACATCTGTGCAAAGGTGGGTTAACAGATTTTCAAAGCAGACAGCCTTGTATGGGAGTCAATGGCCTTGTGGCATTATCACTGAACCTTTATTCCAGAGACCCAGGGGAATGTTCTGGGGACTAGAGTTCAAACCCTACACGACAAATGGTAGAATTTAAATTCAATTAACATCTGGAATTACACTTGAAATAAGTTGTTGGAAAAACCCATCTGGTTCATTAATGCCCTTTAGGAAAGGGAACTTTACCTGGTCTGGCCGACATGTGACCCAGACCCACAGCAATGTGATTAACTCTTAACTGCTCTTTGAGCAATAAATGCTGACCTGCCCAGCATCCCATGAATGAACAAGAAAAAACCTCCCAATCTGTTCAAACCTCGGACTATCACTGCATTTCTCAAATTGAACATATTCATTATAGACACTGTTTATGGTTTTTTTAAAATGAGGATTGCAATATGCACCAAATTATGGGGAAGTGAGATTCCTCTATGCATAACAAAATATTTTGATCTACAATTCTCCAATAGTTGTGCCTCAGGCATCATAGATTGAAAACAAAACTGTAATTTTATCAAAAGAAAATCTGCAAATCTCAAAGCAATAATATTTATGGCAAATGTAATCATTCTCCCAGACCTGAACAAAAGAATCAAAATACAGACACATTTTAGAAAATGTCACAGCAACTTCATTAGAGGCAATGAATATCAAAGAGTAATATTATCATTTGTTATGATCCCAGCTGATGTTTTACTGGGCAAGTCTGATCCCAGACTGAAATGTTGTTTGATAGGTCAGATTTTGTTTTTAATTTTGGTCTAACAAGCTGTTCTTTCATTGAAAGACAGACACACAGTGCTGCAGATTTATGTTTGACAATAAAACTAAAGTCTATTATCCAAAAGTCATAAAGATAAAATAGAATAAATCAAACATTTTAATATAACATTTTTAAAGATTTTGAAACACAGTAAAAATACAACCCCGTTATAGTACTTATAGAGAGAATGTTATACTCTATTCCACATACAGTTTGACTTAGCTGTGGCCTCAGTTCCCATTTGTGAGAAGCCAATAGCCTTTCTCCTGATTTGTCATATAACTTAGCTGAGACATTGTTTTCAGGATATTAACCAAACACTTCTGGTCTGGAACATGTAAACTAAACTCTTTGAACTCGAATAACAAAGCTTAGAATTCTGAAAATTATCTCTTCTCTTTCTCAGGAGTGACTACTTTATACACCCACCCTCAGCAAAGTACCTTGCAAAACTGCTCAAACTGAAACTGAAAGAAAATGTCCCCTCCAAGTTATGGGTCATTCCTAAAGCTAAAGAAATTCCAGAGAGTTCTATATGAGAGTTTAATGTGTTACACTGTCTACTTTGTTCCCTCATAAATTCTCCCAATGTGAGCAAATTTCCCATTAACCTCTCAAACTATCAGTCTCAGACTTCTTAAAAGGAATCATCATGGCTACAAAAATACTTACAAGTTAATCATTAAACCCCATGATAATTAAACATGGAAAAACCATAAGCCACTAGTTTAAATTCAAAAATCCAAACTCAAACATAAATAATATTAAAATATATAAATTGCACATCACTCGTTGTTGATGCTACAGAAATATTCTGCATGCTTTCATACTTCAGAATCTAAAACTGAGAAAAGAATCTGTCGTCATGGAATGAAAGACAAGACAATTTAATTTGCTTAAGCAAAGACTGTGTTAGGTTTAAAAACAATTCTAAATCAAGTTGCTCATCATTTATTGTTTCATAATTCCTCGTAAAATACTTATCTGTGCTCAACATAGTAGCAGGAGAGATTACCAACACTACAGTGCAGTTTCACACCAGCTATTCAATATTTCTGATATGGCATCCTATAGAATCTGCAGTTAGATACTTTATAATGTTACAGTATGCAATTATTGCTCAGTGACACTGCAAATATTTGCTCAATATCTATCATCTAATGTGACTAGTTTGGGGGTTTTCTTAAACATTAGTTGAGAAACTGTTTCATCAGCTATGAGTGTTTAAATAGGTCGCTGAGAGACCATATAGTTTAACAGCCAGACAGAATCTTTTAAACACACACACACACACCCCAGAGGGGCAGAACTTGAAAAAAAATCATATTCAGAGATTCTCTATCCTAACCAGTGACCATCATCAGAAACCATTTTCAGTTTGGTCTAAACATTTAATTTGCAATGTTGAAATTATTATTGTTTGTCGATAGTTCCACTTTCTCAAAGAAATGCAGCCGGTGCTTTAAATGTATGGCTTGTAGCAGTGTGTATCAATGTTGGGAGTCTATTAAACATGAAATGGGAGAGAGAGAGCACACTGGAGGATCCAGAAAAACCAGTCTCCAAAATATGATTGCAAGCAACGTTGCACTTGAATTGTAACACTGCGGGGACCTCTAGGGATCCACTTCTTGGTTAACACTGCTTATTAAAACATTCATTTCTGTTTCCCTTGGAAAAGCAGTGAGAGTATTGGCGCAGGTAGTCGGCAACTCAGTTCTCATGAATTGTCCAACAGCTTGTGGATACATAGGTGGGAGATCCCCGTTCTCACCTCAGGTCTCTGGGAAAGTGAAGGAATGGGCTTAGTGCAGGAGAGTGCAGATTAAGATGCGTTTCTTGGGAAAGAAGACAGACAGGTGAAATTCCTTGTGGTTAGACCACAGTGCACACCAACAGGAAATCTGGGAGCAATTCAGCAATGAATGAAAGGGGAAACATGGAAGGAAAGAATAAGGTGATTTGAATCATTACAAAATGGGTGCCAAATAATTTTGTGTATTCATCTCGAATGTATACACTTTTTTGACAAACTGTATATTAAAACTCTCAAAAATAATTCAGTAAATCATCTTCAGAAATGCCAAAGCTGCTTGAATAGTCCACGATCACAGAGGTGGGGGGGTGCTGGACCTCTAAAAAAAGGTAAAGGTGAATAAATCCCTGGGACCTGATCAAGTGTACTGTGGAACTCTGTGAAGCGAGGGAAGTGATTGCTGGGCCTCTTGATGAGATATTTGTACCATCAATAGTCACAGGTGAGGTGCCAGAAGACTGGAGGTTGGCTAACGTGGTGCCACTGTTTAAGAAAGGTGGTAAGGACAAGCCAGGGAACTACAGACCAGTGAGCCTGATGTCGGTAATAGGCAAGTTGTTGGAGGGAATCCTGAGGGACAGGATTTATATATATTTGGAAAGGCAAGGACTGATTAGGGATCGTCAACATGGTTTTGTGTGTGAGAAATTGTGTCTCATGAACTTGATTGAGTTTTTTGAAGCAGGAGTGAAGAAAACTGATGAAGGCAGAGCAATGGATGTGATCTATACAGATTTCAGTAAGATGTTTGACAAGGTTCCACATGGTAGATTGGTTGCAAGGTTAGATCATGTAGAATACAGGGAGAACTAGCCATTTGGTTACAAAACTGATTTGAAGATAACAGACAGAGGATGGTGGTGGAGGGTTGCTTTTCAGACTGGAGGCCTGTGACCAGTGGAGTACCACAAGGATCGGTGCTGGGTCCACTGCTTTTTGTCATTTATATAATGATTTGAATGTGAACATAGGAGGTATAGTTAGTAAGTTTGCAGATGACACCAAAATCGGTGGTGTAGTGGACAGTGAAGGCTACTTCAAGAGTACAACGGGATCTTGATCAGATGAGCTAATGGGCTGAGGTGTGGTAGATAGAGTTTAATCTAGATAAATGCAAGGTGCTGCATTTTGGTCAGCTAAATCAGGGCAGGACATATACACTTAATGGTAAGGTCCTGGCGAGTGTTGCTGAACAAAGAGACCTTGGAGTGAAGGATGCTTGAAAGTGGAATTGCAGGTCAACAGGATAGTGCAGAAGGCATTTGGTACATTTTCCATTATCAATCAGTACATTGAGTATAGGAGTTGGGAGGTCATGTTGCAATTGTACAGGACATTGATCAGGCAATTTTTGGAATACTGCATTCAGTTCAAGTCTCCTTGCTATTGGAAAGATGTTGCGAAACTTGAAAGAGTTCAGAAAAGATTTATAAAGATATTGTCAGGGTTGGAGGGTTTGAGCTATAGGGAGAAGCTGAACAGGCTGGGGCTGATTTCCTTGGAGGGTGAGAGGCTGTGGAATGACCTCATAGAGGTTTATAAAATCATGAGGGTCATGGATAGGATAAATAGACAAGGTCTTTTCCCTGGGTAGGGGAGTCCAAAACTAGAGAGCATAGGCTTAGGGTGAGAGGGATGTGATTTCAAAGGGACCTAAGGGGTAACCATTTCATTGAGAGGATGGTGTATGTTTGGAATGAACTGCTAGAAGAAGTAGTGGAGGCTGGTATAACTACAACATTTAAAGGGCATCTGGATAGGGATATGAATAGGAAGGGTTTAGAGGGATATGGGCCAAATGCTGGCAAATGGGACTAGATTGATTTAGGATATCTGGTCAGCATGAACAAGTTGCACTAAAGGGTCTGTTTTCATGCTGTACATCTCCAAGAATCAATGACTTTACTGCTCATATTTTTTTGGCTGTCAGGTTTTGTAAGTCAATTAATAAATTGTGAAAGAACTACACAGTTATTTGCTGATTTTTCACAGACACCTTGTTCATGGGAGGTTAACAAATGTGTCCAGTAATACCAGGATCCCACAAGCTGTGAATAAACTCAGAATGAGGTACATCACTCACCCAGTGTTGGCAGGCTGCATTGTGAGAGCACAGAGGGCAGAAGGTGAGAGCTACCAGACTGAAGCATCTATCTACAAAGAACTTCGTAGAAACTACTGACATTTCCCACTAACCTCGGTTGGTTAGGGGTTGGGATTGGTTAGTTGGCTGGATGGCTGGTTTGCAATACAGAGTGATATCAACTGCGGTTGTTCAATTCCCGCAGCAGCTGAGGTTACCACGAAGGACTCTCCTTCTTAACCTCTCCCCTCGCTTGAGGCATGGTGACCACCAATTGTCTCTCTCTAATGAAATGACATGCCCAAGGTATTACATAGCTTTACCTTCTTATCAAATGTGACTGCTGTCTGAGTGCTCAGTTTCATCCTATGCTCACATCTGGGTGGTCGAATACTCTGAGGAGGTTATGAAAACACGAGAGAAAGTGCAAAACAGATGCACAAATAAGAGAGCTGAACTAATCGATGAGACCTGGCAGGTGACATTGAACAAAGGGAAGCTGCGTTCCCCACAGAGAGGAGAAGGCTGAGCTGGTAACCCCAATGGAATCCTTTATGAATTTACAAAGGTAGGGACAGGAGTAGGCCACTCAGCCTGTCAAACTGCTCCCCCATTCAATAAGATCATGGGTGATCTGATTTCAACCTCAACTCTGCATTCCTGCAAAACCCCGATAATCTCCCATCGCCATTGGTCACAAAGAATGTATCTACCATGGCCTTAAACATATATAAAGATTTTGAGGAAGAGATTTCCAAAGGCTCTCAATCTTGTTAGTGAAAAAAATGTTTCCTTATCTTTGTTTAAATGGGCAATCCTTACTTTTAAGCTGAAAATGTGTTGCTGGAAAAATGCAGCAGGTCAGGCAACATCCAAGGAGCAGGAGAGTCGACGTTTCAAGCCCTTCTTCAGGAATGAGGAGGGTGTGCCAAGCAGGCTAAGATAAAAGGTAGGGAGGAGGGACTTGGGGGAGGGGCGTTGGAAATGCGATAGGTGGAAGGAGGTTAAGGTGAGGGTGATAGGCCGGAGACGGGCTGGGGGCGCGGAGAGGTCGGGAAGAAGATTGCAGGTTAGGAAGGCGGTGCTGAGTCCGAGGGTTGGAACTGAGAAAAGGTGGGGGG
>NC_057743.1:36868044-37032630 GCF_004010195.1 Chiloscyllium plagiosum | reverse complement strand
CTCCCCCCACCTTGTCTCAGTCCCATCCCTCGAACTCAGCACCACCTTCCTAACCTGAAATCTTCTTCCTGACCTCTGCCCCCGACCCCCACTCCGGCCTATCACCCTCGCCTTAACCTCCTTCCACCTATCGGATTTCCAACGCCCCTCCCCCAAGTCCCTCCTCCCTACCTTTTATCTTAGCCTGCTTGGCACACCCTCCTCATTCCTGAAGAAGGGCTTGAAACGTCGACTCTCCTGCTCCTTGGATGCTGTCTGACCTGCTGCACTTTTCCAGCAACACATTTTCAGCTCTGATCTCCAGCATCTGCAGTCCTCACTTTCTGCTAGAATCCTTACTTTTAAACGATGATCCTTAGTTGTAGAGTTTCCCACAACAGGAAACATTCTTTCCACATCCACCCAGTGCAGTGGCCTCAGGATCTTAGATGTTTCAATTCAGTCACATATGAGTCTTCTAAATTCCAGAGAATACAAGCCCAGCCTGTCTTGTCTTTCTTCATAAGGTGATCTGCTCATTCCAGGTATCTGATGAATCTTTTCTGAACTGCTTCCAATGCACCTACATCCTTCAGTAATTACAGAGACCGGTGCTGTATACAGTACTCCAGATGCAGTCTCACGAATGCCTTGTACAACTGAAATATATTAATTTGGTGAGATAGATATATCAGAAGTGCTTACACATGTGAAGGATCGCAAAAGTAGGAGCCACAAAATCTGCACACGTTACTCACAAATAAATTCAAGAAACTTTTCAGGAGAAACTTCTTCACTGAGATGAGAATGTGGAGCTCTCTGCCACCAGAAATGGCTGAGGAATGACATGGGACTCACAGGAGGTGAAGCTGGATCAGGGGATGGATGAGGGAGAAAAAAAACAATGAGACATAGCAGTGGAAATAGGCCATTCAGCCCATTGATTCTGCTCTGCCATTCAGAGAGATCACTGCTGATCTGATAATCCTCAAGGAGGAGAAAGTAAGGACTGCAGATGCTGGAGATCAGAGTCAAAAAGTGCAGTACTGGAAAAGCACAGCCAGTCAGACAGCATCCGAGGAGCAGGAGACGTTTGGAAGGTAATTCCTGATGAAGAGCTTATGCTTGAAACATTGACTCTCCTGCGCCTCGGATGCTGCCTGACTGGCTGTGCTTTTCCAGCACTGCACTTTTTGACTCTGATAATCCCCAACCCCACTTTCCTACCTTTTCCCCATAACCTTTGATTCCCTTAAAATCTATCTCAGCCTTGAATGTACTTAACCTAACTTCGATAGCCCTCTACAGTAAAAAATTTCACAGATTTACTACTCTCAGAAACAGATATTCCGCCTCACCTCCATCTTATATGTGTGATCTCCTTGGTCTGAGATGATGCCCCCTGGCCCTAGACTCTCCCACTAGGGGAAACAAGCTCTCCTTATGTCACCTCTCAGGTCACCTCAGGCACTTGCATGATTTAATAATGTCTAAAGAATTAGAAGGTTATGTTCAGAAAGGTAAATGGGGAGTGATGACAGGAGATTTGAGTGCAGCATGCACACTCACATGAGCCTGTCAGAGTTTGCTTTAATGCCGTGAATTTGATGTAACATGCTAGGACAGTCTTTGCAATTAGAATTGAACACTCAATGAGTAGGAAATGGTTAATGTTCAGAGGACTGAAAAAAATTGGCATTTGAACATCAATACAAAATTGGTTAAGTATTTCTATATCGGGAGTGCCATCATCATTCAGGTGTAACCACCCACAGGGTGAGAAACAAACCCAGTCTTGGCAGCTTATACACGTCAGATAATCATCATGTCTCAGAGACAGCCTGTCTCTCTTTGTGAAGTTTAAAAAATGCAAAGGACTGCTTCAACTAATATACGACAAATGACATTTCTCATGAAAATTTACGACACATGTTAAGTGATTCACACCTCTGGATAAATTTCCAGAGTTTACTTCACGTCAGCTCTGGAAGTGCTTGTCTTTATTTCCCCCCACCGAGCCATTCTTCCTCCCACCGAGCCATTCTTCCTCCCACCGAGCCATTCTTTGTTCACATGTTTAATTGCAGGAACCATTTCTCAAGCAAGTGAAATGATTGAACATCAGGACCAGTGTTCAGGCAGATTGCAGGGCAGTTTCTGAGTGAGGAGGTAACAGCACATCACTGCTCCTAAGTGGCCCTGCTTAATTCAGACAGCCTCACTTTAAACAGTACTGCGAGACTATCAAGGCAGCACGATCAGCTGATTTACAAGTTCAGTGGAAACCATACTCCCATCCCAAGGCCCAACCCAAATTCCATCCTTTCAATATTGCGTGAGATCAGTATTGAATTTCGTCTTTATAAACGAATCTGGCATTTCAGAGCATGCCTCATCAGGACAAGCCAAAGTGTTTCACATCCAATGGACTGACTTGTGAAGTGTAGTCACTGATGCTGTGCTGGAAAATGAGATCAGTTGGTCCGTAATAAAGCCTCAGAAACTGTAAAAGAGAATAAATGAGTGGCTAATGTAGATGGGCTGACACATACTCAATGGACTGAAGGACCTCTTCTGTGTTGTCCGACTCTATGACTTTAATCTGCAGATGAATGTAACATAATTGTTCAGTGGTGAGTGTTTCTGATTCTATCAGACATAGTCTGTAGGACTGTGTGTTGGATCTCTCCAATATGTCAATATTGTTACAGTTACAATTAGAATTGAGAGGTGGAGTACTATTGCTAGAAAACAGTTCGAGATACTAGAGGGGCTGACACAATTATCAGGGTGTCAATGTTCTACGGTATAGTCCATCTAAATGTTAGTTTGTGTGAAGCCAATGCAGTAATTTCATGGCAAGCAACTCTGAAGTGCCAATATCTACCACAAGAGCCAACAAGCTGTCACCATTCAGTGACATTGCATTAATAAGAGGTTACATCATGGGTCATGTTCTAAATTGGTGGGAGGTGTGTGGTAGTTAAACTGCTTGGCACCTCTTGCATTCAGCTCTTACCAATGGCTAGCTGTATTACACCTGTTAACACTCAGCACACCTCCTCCCAGATCTTGCTGATGGAAAACGCAATGTGTGTTGACTCATGGTTTCAGGCTGAAATACAGGGATCTGGTCTCCATATGTGTAGCAGACACACCCAATGGCATGTGGTTAGACCGCTGCAGCTATATGTCAATACCTCATGGCCCTGTGGGTGTCTCGGGAGAGTAGGTGGCCAATAGCGTGAAAAACTCTGTGTCATCCCTTTGACAGCTGGTCAACATGCCACCCAGCAAAGCTGGTATCAATCTTGCACAGGGACTTGGTCAGATCAATGAAAACAGAGAGGTTGAGATAGCTGTGCTGTTACCATGGACTGGGTGTGACAAACAGCTACTTCCAAATTAAGCCCAACTACACACTGTGCTGGAGATATTAAAACCAACAAATGCTGGAAATCACAGCGGGTCAGGCAGCATCTGTGGAGAGTGAGCATGCTAAACAGTTCGACTCGAATGCTGCCTGACACACTGCGACTTCCAGCATTTTTTTGTTTTCAGCACAGATTCAGCATCTGCGGTAATTTGCTCCTACCCTATCCTGGAGATATGTAAGATCATGCCATTCAGACTTGGGTCTTGCTCTCCAGGGCAAAATGTGCAGGTAATACAAAATCACAAGTTGGTGGAGTGGGCAAGTGGGTGGCAGAGGAAGTTCAATGTGGAGAAATATGGGGCCATTCACTTTTGTAGGAAGAACATGGGGAGAGATGACATCAAGTAGAGAATACAACTCAACGAGTGTAGCATGGCAACCTTTGTTGCTAGATTAGATTAGATTAGATTCCCTACAGTGTGGAAACAGGCCCTTCAGCCCAACAAGTCCACATCAACCTCCGAAGAGCATCTCACTCAGACTCATTCCCCGATATTTACCCCAGACTAATGCTTTGGAATATATTTCCAACACCTGCTGTTCTTTTGGATTATTACTGAAAAATCTAAAAGTACTTAATTCAAAACAAAAAAACTTTGAAATAGAATTTCAGTGGTTAGCGCCAGGGATCCAGGTTCGATTCTATCCTCAGGCGACTATCAGTGTGGAGTTTGTACATTCTCCCCAGGTCTGCGTGGGTTTCCTCCCACAGTCCAAAGATGTGCAGGTTAGGGTGGATTGGCCATGGGAGATGCAGATTAGAGGGAAAGGGTGGATCTGGGTGGGATGCTCTTCAGGTGTGTGGTCGGTGTGGATATGATGGGCCAAGTGACCTGCTTCCACACTAGGGATTCTATGGTGATTTCATATGTTGAAACCTGCTATGAATCTTTTGTGAATCCCAGCATTATGTGCAATAGACTCTTTATCACAGCATCTGGAAAGGTGACTATAAATAACTAGTTACCTCAAACATTTTTGTAACCAATACGTTATTGAGAAACAATTAAAATATGACACCACTTGATTATATTTGTATCACTGATTGAACAAATTCCATAAATCACACTCCATGTTCCCTTCAATAGTTGGCATTCATATATCTCGGAAATATGGTCCAATGTTAATGCAAAAATATTCCACTGATACTGTTGCTGAATACGGCAGTAAACAGCTCAGCTTGTAACATTTTAACTCCCTCGATTAAGCAGATCTTAAAATGTCAATAAAAGTGCTCTGATTGTGATAACAAGTGACCACAAGTGGAAGCAATTGTCATCGAGGAAAACTATAAACACTAAAGATTTTTAAAAATGACAACATAAACATGAAAAATGAAAATAGACGCTTTAATGTTGAGAATTTTAACACATGAACCAAAGTAACAAGCTGTGCAAAATACGAGGTATGAATCTGACCCTGTGTAAATTTTATTTTGAAGTTTGCAACATTCCAGTATCATTTTTCATAAATTTCTAGGGAGACAAACGCTGTATTGAAAGTTTCTCGTACCCGTAAGAAAATGATACACTCAAATGCTATTGAAAACTGATTGGTTTAAAAGTTAGGCATACCAAAGGCAATACTTAGGGTCATGCAGCAGCAGCCAAATGAAATGATGCCAGAATGGGACTCAGTGATTACAAAAATACTTGAACTCAGCAGAGACCTTGCTGAGGGGCTGGTGGAACTATAACTTGAGGTTCAATTAGATTAGATTCCCTACAGTGTGGAAACAGGCCCTTCGGCCTAACCAGTCCACACTGACCCTCTGAAGAGTAACCCACCCAGATCCATTTCCCTCTGACTAATGCACCAAACACTATGGGCAATTTAGCATAGCCAATTCACCTGACCTGCACATCTTTGTGACTGTGGGAGAAACCGGAGCACCTGGAGGAAACCCACGCAGACACAGGGAGAATGTGCCCACTCCACACAGTCGCCCAAGGCTGGAGCTGAACCTGGGAACCTGGAGCTGTGAGGCAGCAGTGCTAACCACTGAGCCATCATACCACCCTCAATGAAATGGGCATCAAAATAATTTTCTGATTTGTACCTAGACAGAAGCAAAAGGGACACAGTGGAACGCAGTGCTGAAGATGTAATAGTGAACAGCAAATGGTTAATTTCACCCATTACACCCTGCCCTCCAATTTGCATCAAATGCTTCAGTGGAATTTAATGCAGTTGGTGAACACTGGAACTGTGAATGGGTCAGTTTCACACCAAGTATTTATGTTAGTATTTTAGCCTCTCTTGTGTAGGATAAGAGTTTTAAAAGCCCCTGATTGTCTCGAGACGGTTTTGTAGAAAAGAGTAGGCGCCAGTAATAAACAATCAGCTCTCAGTTCCTCAGCACAAAGCTCCTCACTAACTCTGTTTGAAAAGCAAATGAAAAAAAAGTTTCAAGATCCTAATAGGTTTTTTTTTAAGAAAGAAAAGCTATTAGCTTTCTTGACTTCAGCAAAAGCCCAGAAAATCAGTTCTCTGTTAACTAATGGACACCTTTAGCAAATAGTAAAGCAAAATATTCCGATCAAAGCAATGAAAAGTGTTTTCTTTGCAACCAATGCAAATTACTGAACTCAATTTCTTTGCATTCTTAACAATGTCTGTTTCCCTGCAGTTTCTGGATTCACATCTTCAGATTCTGGATTTCTAGCTGGAAGCTTCTATCGAGGTTGATGACAGGATTTTCAGTGCTGTATGGGTTAATTGACACCTAATTTCATATCCTCACAGAACCTGTTCAGCAACATTGGTACCTGGTAATTTGCTTTTGTTTAGGTTTTTAAAAATTCTCCTTCAACCAAGACTTACTTCATTCTTGAGTCTCTAAAGTCACTGTTGAATGAGCTGTTCAGGAACACATTCTTAACTCAGTGTTCCCTGGAGACAGAGGCATTCTATGGTGGGGATTAGGATTCCAAGTGAAGTTGGAGGCAGACATTTTGGAGTTGACACCATAATGAGACCATAAAAAAATAGAAGTGGGAATAGGCCATTCGGTCCATTCAGTTTGCTCTACCGTTCAATAGGATCATGGCTGATCCCACGTTCATGTGCACTTTCCTGTCTTTTCCCAATAACCCTTCATTCCCCGACTGATTAAGGATCTATCGCAGCCTTAAATATACAATTTACTAAAATATGCTCCCAAGGTTGCCATGAAACTCTGGTTGAGATATAACTGCTAACAGACAGGCTCCTTACTTACACAGGACACCACTCACTTAGGGGATCGTGACAATTTCCATGCCTCAAGATGGTATCAGAGTAGTAAATCTAGGTGATCTGCTAGAAAAGACACTAAACATGAAGAATTACCACATTCTTGTTGCACCGAAGGGCCTGTTTCCACACTGAGTAATCTAATCTAAAGCCCATCTTCCTGCTCTGCAGTGTGGAGACTTCAGCTGGTACCTTCTGGTTCTAAATACTGTCGTGCGCATTTGAACCATGTAACAGAATGCGTGGCACCAGAGCCTGCGTTTATTAACTGAAAATGGAAACCAAGAAAACAAAGTGACCCTTCTGGTTTCTAAGGAAATCAAGGCAAACCTCTGGCGTGATGGTAGCAGGTTGGAACATGGGTGGCACGGTGGCTCAGTGGTTAGCACTGCTGCTGCACAGTGCCAAGGACCTGGGTTCGATTCCTGCCTCGGGCGACTGTCTGTGTGGGTGTCCTCTGGGTGCTCTGGTTTCCTCCCACAATCTAAAGATGTGCAGGCTAAGTGAATTGGCCATGCTAAATTGCCCACAGCGTTAGGGCATTAGTCAGAAGGAAATATAGGATGGGGGAATGGGTCTGGGTGAGTTGCTCTTCAGAGGGTTGATGTGGACTTGTTGGGCCGAAGGGCCTGTTTCCATAATGTGAGGTACCTAATCTAATCTAAAAGGAGACAGAACCTTTTGAGATCATTGGAAGATGAAGATTCCAACGGTGCAGTACAGGCAGGATAAAGACAGGGGTTGAATCCAGAAGCTGAGAAGCAACAAATGAGAATGGAAATTGGTGGAGAAACTCACCAGGTCTAGCAGCATTGGTGGAGAGAAAACAGAGTTAACATTTTGGGTTCAATGACCCTTCTCAGAACTCACTTACTGCAGCTGTTTTTGTAAGCTGAAGATTGTATCAGTGGATCCAGGCTGTAGAGACCACAACAAGCAGATTTCAGGAGATTCTGTAGATGTGCCATTTTGTTGAAGATTATATCCATACAATTGAGTTGATTTAGTGTTGCTGATAGCTGGCATCAAGGTAAATCTTAGATGAAAATGAACTGAAATTCTTTGAGAAGACGACAGAATTTGGAGGAATTTTGAGATTGAGGCCCTATCTGCCAAATAAACGGTTGAACCAATTCACAAGATGTGGTTGAGGTTTGGAACTGTCTTCAACAAAGAGCAGTTGGGTTGCAGGATCGGTTGTCAGTTTTAAATCTGAGAGAGAGAATTTCTTTATGAAGCAAAAGTTTTGAGGTACATGGGCCAAAGGCAACTACATGGAGTTAGGCCACAGAGCAGCTTTGATGTCACTGAATGGCAGAACAGGTGTGAGGGGCTGAATGGCCTCCTGGAACTATATTCCTATATCTTTGTTGTATCTGCCATGTGAGGTGCCATTTATAATTGACAAACATTTGCCTGTTAATTAATCTTTAATTTTGGTTGAATCTGGACTTTAGAGCATGGAACTGATGAGGTAGCAAGCTATCCTAGAGCCGGTCCTGTGCAATGAGACAGGAAAAATTAATGATGTCATAGTTAGGGATCCTTTTGGAAGGAGTGATCACAGTCTGGTTGGATTTAGAATACAGATGGAGAGTGTGAAGGTAAAATCCAATACTGGGTCCTGTGCATAAACAAGGGAGACTACAATAGAATGAGGGAGGAGTTGTCTAAAGTAGACTAGAAACAAAGGTTTTATGGTGGGACAGTTGATGAGCAGTGGAGGACTTTCAAAGCAATTTTTCAAAGTGCTCAGCAAAAGTATATTCCAGTGAAAAGGAAGGACTGTAGGAAAAGGGGTAATCTAAGGAAATCAGAGAGGCTATCCAATTGAAAGGGATGGCATACAAAGTAATCAAGAACAGCAGGAAACTAGCAGTTTGGGCAAACTTTAAAGGTCAACAGAAAGCCACAAAAAGAGTTATAAAGATAAGATAGAACATGAGAAAAAACTAGCACCGAATATAAAGGCAGATAGCAAAAGTTTCTTTAAATATATAAAACGAAAAAGAGTGGCTGAAGTAAACATTGGTCCTTTCAAGGATGAGAAGGGGCATTTAGTCATGGGATATGTGGAAATGGCCAAGGCATTGAACATGTAGTTTGTATCGGTCTTCACAGTGGAGGGCAGTAATAACATGCCAATGATTGACAAAGAGACGAAGGTCGGTGAGGACCTGGAAACAATCATTATCACAGAAGAGCTAGTGTTGGGCAAGCCAACAGAGCTAAAGTTAAACAAGTCTCCTGGTCTCTAAAAGAGATGGCGGGAGAAATAGCAGGTGCACTGGCAGTAATTTTCCAAATTTTGTTGATCTTCGGGGCAGTTCCAGTTTCTTTCTTTTAGTAAATACCTTGGATTTGATTCCCTCTCATTTGTGCAGAATGAAGGGGTTTCTGCAAAGAGAAATATTCAATTATACACAGTTCCTCTAGAGAAGGAACATATTTAATCACGTCACTCATATTTATTGCACTTACACAAGGTCATTTTAAAAATGACACTACTAATTCTTGCTAATGGATCACAGTAAGCTTCTTAGTGGTACAGGATTTTACAAAGCAAAGTGCCCAGCCAAGCTATAGTGTAACACTCATACACTCTGGCATGGTGAAGTGACTCAGGTGAGAAAAATGGGGCTGTGCTTTAGGAAGAACATGATGTGGAGGAGCTGGTGTTGGACTGGGGTGGGCAAAGTTACAAATCACACAACACCAGGTTATAGTTCAACAGGTTTGTTTGGAAGCGCTAGCTTTCGGAGCGCTGCTCCTTCATCAGCTACCGGGTGTTGTGTGATTTTTAACTTCAGAAGAACAGTAATACAGAAGCCATTACTGAGCAACCTCAGTCATTGTATCTGATCTCCTCACAAACAAAAGCGACCTCCTGTTTACACAGAATCCTTATCAACTGTGGAAAACAAACTCACCTCTTGATTTCCATGTAATGAAAGCAGGTAAGGGCTCTTAGTAATCTATACATGATGCAAGTCTCATACCTCTCTCCTGTTGCATAAAGGGGAAAGGTTGCAAGCAAAGGCTATAGGAAGCTGCAATGCCGTACCGCACAGGGATTCGATGGGCGAAGTGCTGGAAAATGTAATCAGAATAGTTGCCGTTATTTTTCACTTGCACAGACATGATGGGGCCAAAGGACCTTTTCCCTGCACAGTACAGGCACGTGGGACTAGTTTAGTTTGGCATTACTGTCAGCATGGACTGGTTAGACTGAAGGCATTTTAACATGCTGCAGTGTTACAGTTGTGGGATTCGAACCCCACCTCCCCTTTGAGACTGGAACCTAAATCCAGCGCCTTAGACCGCTCGGCCACACTAGCAGCTAAAGTCTATTTCCATGCTGTTTGACGCTATGACTCTGAATATTGCAGCTATTTCAAAACAATGAACAATTTCCCGTCCTAAGGTGTCTATAAAGTTGAAATGCCACTGTACACACACTATTATTTTTTGAAACGTTTAAAATGAAAAGCTCGTTCATTTACAGGAATTAAGGCAGCATTTAGGGTGAATGGGGATCTTAGAAAAATACCACTCATCTTATAAAATCTGAGTGACGAACAGTCCAGAGCACAGGAGCCTTAGAAAACTTACAACCACCAAAGGAACCAATCTACTTCATTCACACACCATGACTGCTTTACAATTTACTCAGAAACTGCCACATAGTTTGTGCTCAACAATGTTGCTGCTTTGAACTACATTCAAATACAGAGCAGTCTTGCCTTGTATTCAAAAGGACCACAGCTTTGTAATACTGCAACCTCTCCCAAACCCGTATCATTATACCATTAGCGAATCAGTTTGCAATGATTGGAGTTGTCAATCATCCAACACCATCAGTCACAATCAAAATCAAAGCCTGGTTACTGGGCAGGATCAAAGCAAAGGTACAGTTCAGAGGAAATGTACTTGCTAACTATAATCCTCATAGTTTAACAGTGCCAAGCGAGCAGCTTATCTCAGGTTTAGAAAATTTTGTTGCTGTGGTTTCAGGGCAGTGGAAATTTTGTACCGTAACTCCAGGTTAATAACTAAACGTGGAACACTGGCCTAAGTGTCCTTGTTCTGTGCTCTTCCACAGTATGATCTGGACAGTGATGGGTATTGTGGCACAGTAACAGAGATTGACTTGTCCATTACCTTCCACGCAATCTAACTACACTGGCTCGATTTCTATCTGGATTCTCAGGTGTACTTGCACTTCCTGAAGCTGAGATGTGCTGAAAATATGAGGGATAAGACGAAAATGCAAGACAAGTACTGGCAAGACCCTGGTTAAGAAATCTAACGAACCATGCCTTAGACCGTAAAATAATGGCATGTGTTAATCTAAACAGGAAATTATAAGGTTACAATGATAATTGGACCACCGGGAAATTATGGGAAAAGCTTTTGTGTCTTAAAATAAAATGCAGTGTAAATGTCTGTCTGATTTTTCAAATATCAGAGCTTTTACTGTTTCACTACCCTCATCCAGGGCACAGTGCTCTTTGACGAGACAAATACTGTAATTAGTCTAATTGTTGTCTACATTCTATCTTGAATCTCTGACTCCACGTTAAATTGTTGCCTTGGATTACTTAAAAAGATTTTGAAAGTGCATTTGGTTCTTTTTATCCCTCCAGAGCCTATACCTGCCGAGATTATTTTTGCATTTATTCTCCCTCATGGTAAGAAATAGAGGGAGGGAGTTGAATGAGAGAAAGAAGATGTGTGTGTGAGAGAGAGAGAGAACATGGGAGAGAGCAAAAGGGGATGGCGGAGAGGGAGAGAAAGGTGGTGGAAGAGAGGGGAGAAGGGAGAAGGAGAGACAATGAGCTAGAGAGATAGAATGGGAATGAGAGAGAGAGTGAGAGGCAGAGAGAGAGGGAGGAGAAAGAGTAGGAGAGAGCTAAAGGGGGCAAGTGAGAGAAAGGGAGATGGATTAAGAGAGAGGAAAGGTAGGAGAGGGAATGGGAAAGAGAAAAGCAGAGAGAGAGAGAAATAAGAGGAATACAAGAGGCAGAGGCAGTGAGAGAGAGGTAAAGAGAGAGGGAGTGAAGAGACAGAGATAGACAGTGATCCATTAGCTCGAATTGTGCTCTGACAGTTATCTGATTGGAGGGAGTCCCTGCCTGGAGGTTATTTTCTGCAGCATTCCCACAATCTAAGTCATTTCTGACAAACACAAGTAAGTTGTCAAGAAACCAAATACAGAATGCTGAGGGTGTCAGTACAGCCTCTACAATCTGTCCCCTTTCTCAGTTCTGTGATAATAAAACATTCTGTTTTGAATTTCTAAATAAATTGTACAAGTACTTGCTGATTTTGAATCAGAAATACTTCAATTCTTATTTTCAAATAATTTAAATATTAATTTATTTTTTAAGAGTTCAGTGTAACTCCAAGAATTGATTAATATTAAAATGAAGGTGGAATAGTTTTACTGGCAACTCACCAACATGAATCAAATGGGCAAATATTTATAAAGTAAATAAAAGCACTGGGGATGCTGGAAATCTGAAACAAAAACAGAAATTGCTGGAGAAACACAGCAGATCCGGCAGCATCTGTGGAGAGAAAGCAGAGTGAACATTTTGTATTTGGGAGAGCGAGAGAGTGAGAGAGAGATGGAGAATGGCCAATGTTGTTTCTTTGAACCAAGAGACGGGATTTATTCACATTTGGAAATGTTAGTGACAGGCAGCATGGGTTTGTGCTGGAAGGTCATGTCTCACCAACTTGAGCTTTTTGAGGAGGTGACAAGAATGATTGATGGGGGAAGGGCAGTGGATGTTGTCTACATGGACCTTCGTAAGGCATTTGATAAATTACTTCATGGCAGGCTTGTACAGAAGGTCGAATCTTATGGGAATTGTGGTCAGCTGCTTAGATGGATACAAAATTAGCTTGGTCATAGAAGACAGAGAGTAGGAGTGGAAGGGTACTTTTTGGAATGGAGATCAGCAACTACTGGTGTTCCACAGGGATCAGTGCTGGGACTTCCGTTGTTTGTAATATAAATGATCTGGAGGAAAATGTAGCTGGTCTGACTAGTAAGTTTGCAGATGACACCAAAGTTGTCAAAGAATACACTGGAATATAGATAAATTGCA
The DNA here is from genome assembly GCF_004010195.1 of Chiloscyllium plagiosum. Lineage (NCBI taxonomy): Eukaryota > Metazoa > Chordata > Chondrichthyes > Orectolobiformes > Hemiscylliidae > Chiloscyllium > Chiloscyllium plagiosum. The sequence goes on along the minus strand of NC_057743.1, from coordinate 37,019,865 downwards.
GATGCGGGCAGAGAAATGGAAGATAAAGTCTAATGTGGAAAAATGCGAGATGATGCATCTTGGAAGATCAAATTCAGGTGCAAATTACACAATAAATGGCACCACCCTTATGATTATTGACATACCGAGGGGGCTGGGTGTGCAGGTCCACAGATCCCTGTAAGTGGGTACACGGGTGGATAAGGTGGTGAATAAAACATCCAGTCACTTACCTTCATTCGCTGGGGCATCAAATATAAAAGTTGGCAAGTTGTGTTACGGCTGTATAAAACTTTAATTAGGGCCACATTTGGAGTATTGCATGCAGTTCTGATCGCAGGTATGTGGATATTTTGGAGAGGGTACAGAGAAGGTAGATTGGGATGCTGCCCGATCTGGAGGGTTTTAGTTATGAGGAAAAGGTGAATAAACTCGGATTGTTTTCACTGGAATGATAGAGGCTGAGGGTCGACCTGATAGCGGTCTACAGAATTATGAGAGGCTGCTTTTCTTCAGGGTGGAAAGGTACAAGAGAGCACAGGTTCAAGGAGAGAGGGGGGCAAGTCTAGGGGAGAAGTGCAGGGACATCCTTTCATACTGAAGGTGGTGGTGCACTACCAGTGGAAACAGGCATGTTAGCAACGTTTAAGGTATGTCTTCATAGACACATGAACATGAGACAAATAGAAGGATAGATACCACGCGCAGACAATAAGAAGGGGGTCTAAATAAGGATTGTGAATCAGTGCAGGCTTGATGGGTCTGTTCCTGTGTTGTATTGTATTATTGTGCAATGCAAGGAAACTTCACAGTTAATTTACGCTCAGTAAGATTCCATTAACAGCAATTAGATAAATGACCAGGCAACAGTCAAAAAAACCTTTGACAATTGTTACTCTGATCCCAAGCCAGCTGGTGCTCTACAAAACTAGATTCCAAAAAGTTTTCTTGATAATTAGACTTATGCACAGAAGCAGCATTACAATTCCCTAAAATCCCAGCAATCTCTCCTCTTTTCGATAACTTCAAATTGAATTAATCAGTTAAACCCAAGCAAAAGGCAATTCTCCTTAAAAAAAGGCACAGCAGCCTTGCTTGTCATTCTTTTGAAATAAATGCATTTGCTGGATAAGAAAGTCTAAATCTTTAATTTTGTCAAAACTAATTTAACCAAATTCAGTTTGTTGTTGGAATTAAACTGGAATATAGTTTAAATTCTATTGGTGCCAGCCTTAAAGCAGGGGTTCCCTGCTCAAGGTTTGCAGTGAAAGAGATTAATTAATAATCAACTGAAACTGGGTCCTCCTTGAGTGACTCAGATAGAACCTCTGTTGGGAGTATATACAAGTAGCCAACTTAGTGTGACTTATCACTTGAGAGTGGGACTTACAATAGAGTGCTGGAGTTGAGCGGTTCAAGGAGTTAAGCAGTGGAAAGAGAAAGAGAGATGTTTGTCTACTTTTATCTAAGCAAAGCTGCTGATTGGTGATTGGCACCGATGAGCATTTTTAATCTTTAAAGCGAAAGCAATATCTTTAGCTTGTGTTTAGATCTCTGGTCTTTTGTTTCTCTCTTTAAAACAGCTTGTTCAATATAAAGATTGATACTTATGTAAAAATATAATTACTGTAAGGGATAAAGAGTAGGGATATGAGAATGATTAATTAATAATTTAAATACATTTACATAGAGATGGTCGGTCTGGTAATGTATTGCTGCAGCAGCATAAGGGATTGGCTTGACTTCAAGAGTGAATGCATCTGTAGCAAGTACTTATAGCTCAAGCAACTTTGGATCTGGGTTGAGGAGCTCAAGTCTGAGGTACAGACATTGCACCAAATCAAGGAGGGCGAATATTATCGAGATACTTGGCCCCTCTGGTTAGGTAATGATCCCAGGTTGGGACAGGAAGGAACAGAGTGTGCAAACATTAAAGCAAAATGCAGAAAAGAGAGTTAATTGGCAGGGATGGGGGGTGGGGGTGATGATATAAAGGAAAAATTAATTGCACAGAGGTCCATGGGGTGTGATCTTTTAGCCATTACAGAGACAAGCTTACAAGGAGATCTGGCTGGGAACGATATATTAAAGAGTACATGATTTTTAAAAAGGATAGGCAGGAAAGAAAAGGTGATGGAGTAATTTTCTTAATCGGATATATACAAAAGCAAGAAATGATCTTGGATGGGAAGATATAGAATCCAAGTGTGTGGTGGCAAGTAATAGCAGGGGGTAAAAAAAGACATTGTGGGAGTAGTCTATAGGTACCCTAACAGTAAATGTATGGTAGGATGGGAAATTAATTAGGAGATAATGAAGGGATTAAGAAAGGCATTACATTAATCATTGGTGACTTTAATGTTTAAGTAGATTGGGAAAATCAAATTGGTAGAGGTGGCAACAATATAGAATTCATAAGGTGTAATCGGGACAGTTTCCAGGAACAACACATTATGGATCCAACTGGGTGTCAGCGTATTGTAACTCATAATGAGGCAGATTTAATAAATGATCTCTGAGTAAAAGATCTTGTAGGAAACTGTGAAATAATAGCATGCAGAATTTAGCATTCTGTTGGAGAGTGAGAAAGTTGGGTCAGAAACAAGTATGTTAAACTTAAATAAGGGTAATTTCAAAGAAATGAGGACAGAGTTGGGTGAGAGTGGAATTTAGCAGAAAAGACAACTGATAAACAATAGGCAGCCATTGAAGACAATAGTTCATGACTCAACACAAAAATATTTCCCAATGAGGATTTTAGGAAGGGGTTAGATTGGCCAGGTTTAACCAAGGAAGTTTAGAATGGCATCAAATTGAAAGAAAAATATATAATGAAGCACTAATTAGTGGTAAACCAGAGCACTGGGATTTTTAAAAAGCCAACAAGGAAAGACTGGACTAAATCAGGGGAAAAAAATAAACTCAGGGTAAATTAGCAAGCATTGTAAAAATGGACAGTGAACTTTTTGAAAACAAAGGGAGAGGTGTGAAAGCGAGCATGGAGCATTTAGAGAATGAAGCTGAGAAAAAAAAGGGGAATGAGGAAATGGCAAAAGAATTTTGCAGTACAGTTTTGAGGTAGAGAACAATAATTACACTTCAAAAATCAAGGGCCAATATTGGGGTGAGAGGGTAGGGTAGGAAATAAATATAATACAAGACAGACCTGTTGATGATGTAAATCTATTTTACTAGTGGAATGAGAAGATGCACAATCTGATACATGGAATCTTGATCTTAGCTGTCAGGAAGTGTAGCCAAGAGTGCAGTGCTGGAAAAGCACAGCAGGTCATGCAGCATCCAAGGAGCAGGAGAATCGATGTTTCAGGCTAAAGCTCTTCATCAGGATTTCTGTTGAAGGGCTTTGCCTGAAATGTTGATTCTCCTGCTCCTCGGATGCTGCTTGACCAGCTGTGCTTTTCCAGAACCACACTCTTGACTCTAATCTCCAGCCCTCACTTTTGCCTGGGAAGAGTGGCCAATGCAGGATGGTACTCCAGTGCAGTGCTACACAATGGGAGATACTGTTTATTGCTTGGGAAGGTAATAGCTCATTATAAATTGCTTACATACTCATTAAAATGGAACACATTTTCTTGAAACTAAATTAAATTCTTCCAATTGTTAAAAATACATAACTTTGAAATAAAAAAAATGTTGTTGCAGGTATAGCTAGGGGGGATGGAGTTACTCCATTTTTTAAAAGTGATGGCACAGTAAAGGAGGTTACCTCAGAGTACAACAGGACCCTGACCAGATAGGCCAATGGGCCGAGGAGTGGCAGATGGAGTTTAATTTAGATAAATGCGAGGTGCTGCATTTTGGAAAGGCAAATCTGGGCAGGACTTATACACTTCATGGTAAAGGATTGTTGCTGAACAAACATACCCTGGAGTGCAGGATTCATAGCTCCTTGAAAGTGGAGCCTCAGCTAGATAGGATGGTGAAGAAGGCGTTTGGTATGCTTTCCTTTATTGATCAGAGCATTGAGTACAGGAGTTGGGAGGTCATGTTGCAACTGTACAGGATATTGGTTAGGTCACTTTTGGAATATAACATGCAATTCTGGTCTCCCTCCTATAGGAAGGAGGTTGAGAAACTTGAAAGGGTTCAGAAAAGATATAGGGAGAGGCTGAATAAGCTGGGGCTGTTTTCCCTGGAGCATCGGAGACTGAGGGGTGATCTTATAGAGGTTTATAAAACCATGAGGAGCATGGATAGAATGAATAGCCAAGGGCCTAAGGGGCAACTTTTTCACACAGAGGGTGGTGCATGTATGGAATGAGCTGCCAGAGGAATTATTGTTTTATAGAGTCATAGAGATGTACAGCATGGAAACAGACCCTTCATCCAACTCGGCCATACCAACCAGACAGCCTAAATTAATCTAGTCCCATTTGCCAGCACTTGGCCCATATCCCTCTAAACCCTTCCTATTCATGTACCCATCCAGAGGCCTTTTAAATGTTTTAATTGCACTAGTCTCCACCACTTCCTCTGGCAGCTTGTTCCGTACACGAACCACCCTCTGTGTGAAAAGGATGCCCCTTGGGTCCCGTTTAAACTTTTCTCCTCTCACCCTATACCTACACCCTCTAGTTCTGTGCTTGTTCAATACTTCAAAAACCTCAAAAGTATATATACCACGTATCTTCATGTACTTCTTTAATTATGTTTACTTCATCCCAATACCTCCATCCCTCAAAACCAGGATGCTCAAACCACACACAACATCTCATGCAGTTCAGAGGGAAACTTTAACAGCATCCCTGGGTTGTATATGTATGTTTTATACCTTCAAGTAGGTTGGGAAAATCAAATTGGTAGAGGTGGCAATAACATAGAATTCGTAAGGTGTAATCGGGACAGTTTCCAGGAACAACACATTGTGGATCTAACTGGGTGTCAGGGTATTTTGGATTTGGTAACTTGTAATGAGGCAGATTTACAAAATGATCTCTGAGTAAAAGAGCCTCGAGGAAGCAGTGATAATAACACGGTAGAATTCAAAGATCAACCCATAGAATGCAGAAGAGGCCCTTCTGCACATTGAACCTGTATTGCCAAAACTGCTCCAGCTCTACTCAAGTCCTACTTTCCAGCAGTTGGCCTGCAGTCTTGAATTTTATGAGACATTAATGGTCATCAAGTACTTTTGTGAGACTATCTATCTCAGCTACACTCATCGACAGTGAATTCCAGATCCCCACCTCAGGGTAAAAAAATATACTTTCTCAAAACCCCTTACCTTTCACCTGCAAAGTGTGTCCCCCTTGTTACTGACCCTTCAACTAACAACTACATTCTATTCACCCTGTCTATGCCCCTCAATCTGCTCTAAAGAAACCAATCCAAGCTTATCCAGCCTCTATTCATAATTAACCAAGCCCTCCCAGGAAACATTCTGGCAAATCCACTCTGCACCCCACCCAGTGTAATCACATCCTTCCTATCAAAGCCAGGATTTAAAAAGCCGCTGATTATGAATTAAGATTCCAATTTACAGTTACCCTTAGAAATAATTTACTTTTTTTTAGCCATCTTGTAAAGTCCAGAATTGGCATGTTTTAAAATGTCTCCTTAATGCAAGATAAAATTGAAATATTGTGGTTATTGCTCCCACTCATGAACTTCTAGTGTGATCTGATAGCCATGGGAGATAAACTCAAATAGAACCCTATTGAAATCCAGAGAATATTTTGACACATTGACACAGTAACTCTGTCAGAAAAGGGTCTATGTTTGAGACAAAGAAACTGGTGCAATGTGGAGTAGCTATTGCTGTGAAGAGCACAGACATACTGTTTTTCTGTTAACACCCAAGCAAAATGTTTGCCATAGCTTGTTGACTGTTCAATAAAATAGGGGACAGAAGTAACAAGATCTTTTGCACAAGAATTTGCCAAGGTGGGTCTTGCCAATGAAGGTCGAATTTGAGAGATGCAGGCTGATAGAAATGACTTTTGAAAGACACTTCACTGAGTGTGGTAGATATAAATGCTAGAGATCGTGGTCAAACTTTAGGCTTGTTTTTGCAATGCTACATGTTTTCCAGAAGCTCAGTGCAAGGGGTACATGTCATGTCTTGATTGTATGTTAACGCAAAAGTATATTCTTTAGTTTGTATTTGTTGCCTGTTGATTACTGTTTGATCTGAAACAGAAAATGCTGGAAAAACTCAGCAGGTCTGGCAGCTACTTCAGAAAGGTCACTGGAGCTGAAACATTAACTGTTTTCTCTCTCCATAGATGCTGCCAGATCTGCTGAGTTTCTCTAGTTTTCTATTTTTGTTTCAGATCTCCAGCATCTGTGGTTCTTATTGTTTGGTTGATCGATGTTGAATTTATGATACAAAACAAACTAAAATCAAAGTGTGAAATCTTCCCGTTTGGTAATTTCCAGTAATTGCTGGGAAATTCATTCCTTTTAAAAGGGATCTTTACAGGATTGTAACAACTTCATAAAATGAGCGCAGTTGGGGTGGTATTTGGTTAGACTGGTCTCCATTTTATCTCACGTGAATTCGGCCTGGGCGGAGACAAAATGTATTTTCATTTCTGACATCAATTGTCTTCAACTGGAGTTTGATTGTGAGCTCTTTGTACAAACCTGGCTCAAACTTCAGCAGTGTCAGTCAGAGAGGCTGTAAAGATGATTCCGATGAGCTGAATTCAGATATGAGGTGAAGGCACAGCAGAGAAGGGGGAGAATTGGACAGTTCAAAATTGTGAGATACTTCATAAAATCCCTACTGTGTGGAAGCAGGTCATTTAGCCCATCAAGTTCACTCCAACATGCTGAAGAGCATTCCACCTAGTCCCACCCACCGACCCTGCATTTCCCATGGCTAACTCACCTAGCCTGTACATCCCTTGACACTGTGGACAATTTAGCATGGCCAATCCACCTAGCCTGTACATCGTTTGGACTGTGGGAGAAAACCAAAGCAAAGCCACGCAGACACAGGAAATCAGAGCAAACCCACATTGAACCACAGAGTGTGCAAAGTCACCAGAGGGAGGAATCAAACTTGGGTCCCTGGCACTGTGAGGCAGCAGTGCTAACCACTGAGCCAACTTGCCCAAACATTGATATTCTTTAATTTGATGGTCAGAAAATGTGTGTCTTTTTGCTAAAATATACATTTAACTATAAGCAGGAAAAAACCCAAGAAATATAAACTTTTCGCCATCAACTTTTATTTCTTTTTTTTAAAAAACAAAAAACAAAATGGCATATAACAGCATTAACCTGCATTTCTGGTAGTGATCTCACCTTCCTTTTTTATGACCAGTCCCACTTTGCCTTGACATAAGGCCAGGCAGGAGGAGTTCAAAAAATAAGTTGAAAAAATTCATTCTGAGATTTCAACTGGCTTAGAAACGATAAAAGCCACAAACAGCGTTAATACAATGAGGGGGAGAAAGATCAACTAGGAAGTAACCTGACACATCAGCATATATGCAAAAAATATGTACATCATTCAGGTGTTGGGGTTTCAGACTGAGGGAGATCCCGTGAAAGATTACCACTAAAAAAAAGTTTCACTGTACAGATCCTGTAAACAACACAGATAATATCATAGACTCATAAGCAGAGAGAGGACTGTTGTGTTTTTGAATTGTTGCATAAAGAAGCTGTTAAGCCGGTTCAAGATTTGCTTTCGGCTTCACCTTGTGGGGAAAGCAACAAGCAGCTCAGCCTCCCCCTCTCCCACTGCATTCATTTGACAAAATTATTCAGTATTTTCTTTCAGTAGCTGTGAGAGGACTGTTTGAACCAAATAACCCTGTCCACAAACACTACAGAAATGGCAAGAGCAGCTTTGTTAGCAAAAAGGCACTGAAATTAGAAAATAAAACAATCCTCATGTAATTAGGCTCAGGAGGAATTAAAGCTGCAATATCAAAGCATCAGAATCTAAAGGAAGAATCTGAAATAGGTTAAGCTGATGAATGATTTTGTTAGCTATTACGTGATGTCAGAACACGTATAAACACCGCCCCTTAAAAGGTCCCGAGGAAAGGAAGCATTTGATGCTGTGACAGCTCAGCCAAAGAAAAACTGGGAATAACATCAGCTGGGTAGCATGTACAGAAATGTCTGCAGTCTCCCTGTATCGGTGTTAGCCTACAGCAAGAATCCAGAAAGCTCTCTGTTCTTCGAGCTTTACGTTACTGGATCCAACTCAACCTGCTATTGGTCACTCTCAACTGCTTGATCCTGAACTCATTGCTTATGCATCCATTTGCTATCTTGATGGCATGCGACTATGAAATAACATCTATGCAGCTGGTTCAGTGGGGGTGTGTGGCTAGCTCAGTTGGGGCTGGGGGAGCGGTGGATATCTCTGTGGTATGGTGAGGAATGGACATCTCAGTGGTATGGGGTGGAGTGGATATCTCAGTGGGATGGATGGCTGGCTGGCGATGCAGAGTAACGTCAATAGCGTGGGTTCAATTCCCGTACCAGCTGAGGTTACCTCAGGTTTATCTCATCACCAGTCATCACTCTTTCTCAAATGAGAGCGCTGCCCTGGACTATGGTCATTATCAGTATTTGCTTTGCATCAACTCTTCTTATTTTTCACTTGGTGGTGCAGCAGGCAGAGAATGCCCATACATAAATATGTCTGGATTTGACCTGAAACAGGAGAGCGAGCTGTCCCAGAGCCTATAGCTCAAGGGGCACCTCTGCCCACTGAGCAAGACTGATGCAGAGAACACTCCCACCCACCTCCATTTTACCGACTGATTCTGGCATAGCGGTAGGATTTTCCAGTTGAAAATTAACCTGTTTGTTCATGTTACGAAAGCACCATCTGGATCAGTAATGGAACCCATGGCTCCTGGCTTAGAGGTAGGAACATTACCCATAAGTACACAAGATGCTCTTATCCATGCTACTTAACTCTGTGATCTGCCTGTATTGCTTGCAAGACAAAGCTTTTCATTGTGCCTCAGTACACGTGACAATAAATTCAATTCAATTCAACATCAGCAATTCAAATTTGGTGGAATATCTTGGGATTTGGGCTCTGAATTGGGAGAAGCGGGACAGGATTCCTTGAAGGAAGCAATCTTAGGGCACAATTCCCACTGTTGCAGGAGTAATAGAAAACTACAGGCTGCAAGAAAGGTTAGCAGCAATAAATTAGCAACAGGATACATGCAGCTAGAGTGGATGATGCCAGGAAACCACAGAATAAAAGAAAGAAGTTCACATTTCTAAGTGGCACGTGCAAGAAACCATGCCTAAACAACAAACAATCAGAGACTGGCAGCACATAGCTCAAAGGATGGCACATGCTAAGCAAGAGCACATTAGAATGGCACAGTGTAGAAAACACCAAAGAAGTTATTGTGAGCAAATAGCTTGAAATAATCTGAGTTCTGTATACTGGGGAAAAACCCAAGAGAGACATACACTGGAGCAGGACAGACTGTTCTGTTCCTTGGTGTCACTTTTATATCAGGAACACAGCAGTAGAATTTTTTAAAAATACATTTGGAAGTTCATAAATAATAGATTCCAATTCTTTTCAGTCCCAAAGGTAAGGCTTTCTGTACTAATTAAAGTACAAATCTAGTCTGCACATGACTCTGGTCCATTTATGAAAGTATAAAGTATGGTTTTAAGCATTTGGATTTATGGGAACTCTTGAGATTCAGTGCTGACTCACACAAATCCATGACTGTTTCATTTGTCCATAAAAGTTAAATGTTTTTGAGGAATATTTTCAATCACTTTCCCCAAAATATCGCTCATTACAACATACTAACAATGCACTAACCCACTTACACTATGCTAATGATGTAGAGGTGTAGGCAATATAAAATGTAACAGATTTGTTGGTCAGAAGATTTCTATGGTTATTCTGAAAGGTTAACATTGACTTTTAATCGGCGGACTTTGATATTTCTGTTAGCGTTCTGTAGAATGGTGCGAATTCATTAGCTGGACACTGTTCTGTGATTAGGAAATTGAATGCAAATTAAGGGAGGCAATTGAGGCAATGCTCAATGGTGTTAGCAGAGACTCAGGTAACATTTTGGGGAACCCAGGTTCACAATCCCACCATGGCAGATGGTGGAATTTGAAGTCAATTTAAAAAAAAAGTGAAAATAATTGTCAATTCTCATTTTAACAAAAAAAAAAGCCATCTGGCTCACTAATGTCCTTTAGGGAAGGAAACTGATGACCGCATCTGGTCTAAACCTGAACAATCCTCTGGGCAATTAGAGATGAGCAATACATTTTGGCCCAGCCAGTGATGCCCATATCCCATGAGTGACTAAAAAAGAAATGTACGCAGTAGCCAGAATATCAGAAGTCAAGACTTGGACTCTTGTATAGTGAATGAATTGTGTTTTGTTGGCAAATTGGTAAAGTGAGCCATTCTCATACCATGGGTAACTTGCCACCATTGCCACGTAAGTGCAACTGTTTTTAATTCTCCTTAATCCAAAGCTTCCAATCCTCTTGCTAGTGTTTGTTTGTGATTAAAGCTAAACTCCTAAATCTAGAAACACACAGTGCCATATGGTCTACCATTTCTTTGTAGTGGTTAGAACATGTTCAATTCAGAGTAGAATAGGGAGCTGTTAATTTGTCCTAGTGTTTATTTTCTACACATTGGCATTCTATACAGACGTGTTCATGTTTTCTGATCAAAATTACAGAGTGTTATCTCCTATCCATAGGGGTCAGGACAAGCACTGATTTCCTATAATGGAGTTCAGTGCTATCCTCAGAAGATCTAATGGGTCCGACCCCAATATGGTTATCATACCTTGATTCCTTACGTCTACTTTAAAAAGTGGAGCCACATTCATTGCTATCAATTGTGAATTTAACTTGAGGGTCTGTACGCTGTTATTTAACACAGCTCTACCACAGCCGACATTTAGGTATACCTTCCCTGAGGCACTATCCCTACCTACAGCAGACAACAAAGGCATCGTCTGTGATCTAGGAGCCAAAAACAGTGTTTTTGATGATAGCTATTCCCCTCCCCCACTCCACACATCCCCCTTCAAAAATAGTTTTATATTTGCCTTCGTTTCAAAGGTTCCACTTTGTTGAGCCAACTGGTTGAAAGGAAGAAGGGAAAACAGACCCTCGGAGAATTGACTCTGCCCATTTGTTCAGCTGCAAATGTCCATTTGCCCTGGTCAGTATCACTTGGCAGTAAGTTGAGCTGTAGCAGGTCAGCTTGAACCGTATAAGAATGCGTGGACTGGAAACATACAATGTAGCATTAACCCTTTTCAGTGCAAGATTTCCTTTTCTCTCCAAATAGTTCCTGTAGGATACTGCACTTGTATCTTCCAACAGTCCATTTTCGTAAGAGTTAGCACATAGACCCATGTCAAAGTTGATTTCGCATAAAGGTTGACCCCCATGATTTTTGCCTTAGTGATTTTTTTCAGATTATCTCATGTAAACAATTTCCCTAGTTTTTTATTAAAGTGATCAAAGCCCATGAATTTTGAAGGCAGAGAATAATCCAGGAGTTGAAATGCATTAGCTCCTAAAGTTAGAAAATAAGGAAAGGCAAGAAATTAAAATGAATTCTTGAGTGTGTTGGTTTTTACTTTATTCCTTTGTAATGGTTAATTTTGGATTTTGTTCAGGACCAAATTAAGCACATCAACTCTTTGAAAACATTACGCATGTAACACCCATGATTTCTCGCATTAAAAATTGGTCTAAAAAGTGTGACTTTTACATTAGTGCTTGAGGTAATAAACAAGAAAAGGTGGATTGATGAATCATGTCCAACTTTAAAGTGAAGAGGAAGAAAAAACCATCACACTCAGAAGTCAAATTTAAGTTACTTTCACCACATCTGTATCCTATTACTAAAGGTTTCTCATTTGTAGAAAGGCAGGATACACAGTGTTTCCAGTTTCTTTTAGCCGGCGTCACTCCAATTTAACCAATTGTGTGTAAACTTTAGTGATGCGGTAGGCCCAATTTGTTTTATTTCTCTGGAGCTGCGTCAACATTTTTAGAAAACATATTTTCCAATTGTGGATCGTTACCCAGCAGCCAGTGGGATGTAATGCTAATCACATACATTCAGATTGACAAGTAGCTGGGAGACGTCAATCATGGAGGCAGTACAGAGGTGAACATACATTACTGAGTGCGGCAAATTGCACCACCATTGCCATCATACATCATTTCTTTACCCGAACAGTGAACATGGAACAAGGTTTCGATGCTAAATTTACCTGGTTTTGCAAGGTTCCAGAACAAAGCAGCAAAAAGAAAACTACATCAGTTGGAAAAAGTCGAAAAAATGAAACTAGGCCAAAAAGTCTTTAAAAATTATATATGAAAATGAAAAGAATTTTAACAATAGCCGGTTAAATTGCATTCCCTTGGCATTCACTCAATGCAGTAGTAAGCTACATGAATGTGCTTTCGTTTTCAGTCGACATGTTTTACAGAAATAAATACAATGCAATGGAGCCGAGATCAAACTCATTCCAAATGCAAATACAAGTTTGCAGGATAGATGAGGGGGCAGATTCCAATCACCATTCCTGTTGGGAGGACAAGGCAGGCTGCATCCTTCCCATTATACTCCTCTAACTTGCCTGTACCCTATACGCTGTCATTGAAGGCAGAGGGATGATTTACTGACAATGCAAAGGCAGTGTTCACCTGCGGCGTGAGGCTGAGAGAGACAAGGAGCAGTTGACTGGACCGTAAATCTTTGACAGCTTCTTCAGAAGGTGTCCTGAATTACTGCTTTCTAATCAGTGCAGACCCTGGTAGAGGTAGACTGAGGCAAAGATCACATTTGCTGTCAGACTTAATCCCAGAAGACTTGTCCACAGGATGTTTCCACAAAGTCCTTGGTTAGAGATTTTGCAAAAGAAAAAAAACAAAATATAAATAGATTGAACAAGTAAAGGAAGTTATTCACAAATACAGCTAATTACATTTGATAGATCAAGAAAACAAGCACTTTTAGAAAACTAGATGATTTATCATTACAAGTAAGAAAACAAAACTCCCATTTTGTGTCAATTGTACCAGTCGTGTTTCTATTAATGGCTTGGATATTCCAAGTTTTGACGTGCTGCTTCTGGATTGCTGGACCCCACATACCTAGTGAGCTGCTGTTAATACAGAGCGAAACCCTATTAAACTGACAAGGCAAGCAGGACTTTTCCATTCTTGCTAACAGTCATGCCAGGTTAGTGTGTTCATTTTCAAGATCCTTTCTCCACTTGGCATCAAAATGTATGCTTTCAGCTAAAAATGAATTCATTATGTTTTACAAGTCCCACACTATTTAGGACATTCAAATTAACAATTTTATTTTGGATGTTTTGAACCGTGGTAAGTCATGCAGCACTACTCTTCAGCAAACCAGGCCTTTAATAATTTTGCTCATAAATTGAGGGACATTTTGAGATGAAGCTTTTTTAATACTGACCGTTCTAACCTCTTTCAATCGGAATCAAATTCTAGGATCTAAAAATACTCGTGCATTTGCAAATCTCATTGAAATTGTACATACAAATAACAGGTCACTGCCACTATCCCAGAACTGAAGGTTACACACAAAAAAAGCTCTTCAGTGGCAGAGAAACTGTAAAAAGGAACCATTTCAGTGAAAACACAAACTATAACAAGTTCAGCTCCACCATCCAAGTTCTGTTGTTTAAGCATTGTCAACAGGTTAACCTCAACTTTCCCTAGATATAACGGGTTTCAGTTGAAAGTGCCCATGTTATCCTGCAGGGCAGAAGCGGTGTACAAACTTGCATATCCATCAAGCTGTCAAATTAAACACCTGGCTGTCTTGTCACTTTGAGACACACAGGACGATTACACAGTTACAAAGCTTCTAATATGCCATGTTGTTTGCAAAAGATCAATGGTTGAATTGGCTAGAATTTTCAGTTAACTCTTTCTTTTCTCCCGTTGAGCTCAGTCTTCAACCAATTTAAATTTCCAAAGAACACTATTTGCTGAAACAGTTCATGTGATTAGCATGGGCAAGCACACTTGTGGTGGCATAGTCTTTCCTTGAAGGAAACCAAACTAAAGAGAAATATATGCAATAATAGAGCTACATGGGTACAAACGCACTGGTAGAGAAAGTGACGGCTGTAGATGCTGGAGAGTCAGAGTTGAAAAGCACTCAGGTCAGGCAGCATCAGAGGAGCAGGAGAGTTGATGTTTTGGGTGTAAGCTCTTCATCATTGACTCTCCTGCTCCTCAGATACTGCCTGACTTGCTGTGCTTTTCCAGCGTCATACTTTTCGACTTAAACTCACTGATGTCCTACTTAGGAATACTGGAATATCTCACATAACAGTGCTATCAATAGAAGTAATTCTGGGTGAGTTAATGTGAGTAAAGCATTGTCAAAAACATCACAATTTATGGATTAATGCAGAAATGAAGTAAACTTGCAATCCTAACTGCTTTAATCACCATACAGCACCTCTGATAGTCACTCAAACCTATTCTTGACATAACTATAAGAATGCAGGAAACCTTCAAAGGTAAATTCATTTTCTACTGTTTACTGAGAGCTTTAGGAAGCATCCACACCCACTTCAAACAGAGGTAATTCTTCATCAAGAAAGAGAATGACATTATTGAATGACATGGTCCAGGACATTCAGCCTCGGACCTTCGGGTGACCATCCAAGGCGGACTTCGGGACAGGCAGCAGCGAAAAGTGGCCGAGCAGAGGCTGATAGCTCAGTTCGGTACCCATAGGGAGGGCCTCAACCGGGACCTTGGGTTCATGTCACATTATAGGTGACCACCATTGCACTATACACACACACCATCCTACAACTCTCTCTCTCACACACACACATATAGACAGACGCGCACACAGACACACCCACACACATCAACACTCACACATGCACCCCCTCACAGACTTAAGACACTCTGCACTCACTACACAGATACAGACCCACATGCACACATATTTTGTGGGATGAATTTGTACTTGCAGGGTTACATTGTACTTTACTCAAAAACTACATGCATTCATGTAGAACTCTGAGCTCAAAAACTGCATGAATTTATGTAAAATTCAGTTATCTCACTTTTTAGATTAGAATCAATCTAAACATCATGGCAAAGACAGAGAACACCTTCAACATATTGTCTAGCTATCACCATCGTTAACAGTTAACTCAAGAATGCAACTTTTTAAAAAAAGGTTTTGTGATTTACACATGAAAGAAGTGAAACTATGATATTC
Source organism: Chiloscyllium plagiosum (assembly GCF_004010195.1). Classification (NCBI taxonomy): domain Eukaryota; kingdom Metazoa; phylum Chordata; class Chondrichthyes; order Orectolobiformes; family Hemiscylliidae; genus Chiloscyllium; species Chiloscyllium plagiosum. The sequence goes on along the minus strand of NC_057743.1, from coordinate 37,004,633 downwards.
TAACAGATGAAAGGCTTAACAGACAATCAATTTTTCAATGTATAATTTCAGTTACATCACACTGTAAAATTTTGCTGTAAATTCTGTGTGCTAGGATTGAGCCCTTCACTACCACCTGATGAAGGAGCGACGCTCCGAAAGCTAGTGTGCTTCCAATTAAACCTGTTGGACTATAACCTGGTGCTGTGTGATTTTTGACATTATTCATCACTGACTTCAGGAAGCAGAGTGAGGGCAGAGCCCCATCTGCATCAACGGTGCGGAGGTGGAGATGGTCAAGAGCATCATGTTCCTGGGAGGGATGATCACCAACAGTCTGTCCTGGTCCACCAACGTTGATGCAATGATCAAGAAAGCAGAAAGTCATCTCTACTGCCTTAGGAGGCTGAGGAAATTCGGCATATCCATAAGGACGCATACCCATTTTCATAAATGCACATAGAAAGCATTCTATCTGGAGTTATCACAGTGTGTCAATGGCAACTGTTCTTCCCAAGATCACAAGAAACTTCAGAGTTGTGAACACAGCCCAGTCCATCATTCCTCCCATTGACGCACCAGGTCGTACCCTCTCATCTTCCTCCTGGGCAGCCTACAGCTCGGAGGACTCAACATCGAGTTTTCCAATTTCAAATAACCTCCCTTCCCAACCCTTCCCCCCTCCCTTCCACTCCTCCCTGCCACCAAACAAATTCATTCCTCCCATTGACCGAGGTCGTACCCTCTGCCTGTCTTCACCGCTCCCCACTTCACCATCCTGCCCCCCGCCTCCCCCTTATCTGCAACTCCCCCTACACCTACCCCGCCAGTCCTGAAGAAGTGTTATGCCCGAACGCTGTCTTCTCCATGCCCTAATGCTGCCTGGCTTGCTGTGTTCTTCTAGCCTCCTCCCAGTCCATCACGTAAACCAGCCTTCCAACTACTAACTCCATCTATACTTCCCACTGTCTTGGGATAGCGACCAACATTATCAAAGTTAAGAATCACACAACACCAGGTTATAGTCCAACTGGTTTATTTGGTGTACCGAAAGCTTCTACTTCCAAATAAACCTGTTGGACTATAACCTGGTTTCTAACTTTGTGTGATTTCTAACTTTGTCCACCCCAGTCCAACACCGGCTCCTCCACATCATGAACAAAGACACCTCCCACCCCAGTTACATGCTCTTCCACCCTCTTCCAACAGGCAGAAAATATAGAAGTTTGAATACACGTAAGTATAGATTCAAGAACAGTTTCTTCCCTGCTGCTATCAAACTTTTGAACAGACCTTTCAAGTGTTAATTCTGATCTCTCTCGCTCTGCACCTTCTCTGTGGCTAGAGTGGTGCTGGAAAAGCACAGCAAGTCAGGCAGCATCCGAGGAGCAGGAAAATCGATGTTTCAGGCAAAAGCCCTTCATCGGGAATTCCTGAAGGGCTTTTGCCTGAAACATCGATTTTCCTGCTCCTTGGATGCTGCCTGACCTGCTGCGCTTTTCCAGCACCACTCTAATCTTGACTCTAATCTTCAGCATCTGCAGTCCTCACTTTTGCCTATTTTCTCTGTGGCTGTAACACTCTATTGTGCACTCTATTCTACTTCCCTGATGTACTCTGTATGGCACCATCTGCCTGTTGGGCACACAAAACACCACCTATCACTATCTTGGTAAACGTGATAACAACCAACCAATCATTCATTCAAACTGGTTTTGAAGTGAGAGAAGGTGAGCCAATACTGTACTTCTAATTCATTCAGACAGTAATTATTGCAGCCAGGTTTGACATTCGAGAAGAGAATCATCCTGATTTTGAACATATCAACACTAGTTTTGCAGACAGGGTGCATCCCTGTTGCTGCAGTAAGATTATCCTTTTCCTTCTGCATCTTTCCTGCAGTCAAAGACTTTGAATAAAGCAAACACATCTGACCTTGTTAAATTCTACACAATCTTGCCTCAACCTCTCTCCTTCGGTCATATACCCTCCTCTGCACCCTTAGGCCCCTGGTCTTTTTTACATGCTCCTTCCATTTGTACCTGCCACTACCGGCAGCTGATCCTTCAGCCACACATGTACATTGTCTGGGACTTTCTCCATAAATTCTGCAATCATCGTAAAAACTCTCTGGAAGTCCAGCTTCTGAGCAAAGCTTCTGAGCAGCATTTTCAACCTACACAATATGGTTGAACATCTAATCCTCTATCATCACTTTTATCTGTTTTCTGCCCCAGTAAAATAAGGGTGGCACATTTCCCACATTAAAGATGTTACATAAATACAAAATTGCTGTTGAAATATTTTCAATGGCAACCGAAGGGTCACTAAGGTCTCAGAACTTTAAATTTTATTAACCAGACCCAAAACAGTCACCACCTTCTGATCTCAAGCTTAAAACTAGAAGACCATAATACACAGGAACAGAAGTAGGCCACTCAGTCCATCAAGTCTGCTCTGCCATTCAATACAATGGCTGATCTGATAATGCTCAACTCCACTTTCCTGACTTTTCCATATAACTCTTCCTTGCTGAATAAACAGAACGACCTGGTCCTTGACAGCCCTCTCTGGTAAAGGATTCCACACATTCACTATTCTCAGAAGAAATTCCTCCTCATCCCTGTATTGAATGGGTGACCCCTTTAATTTCAAATTCCGTCCTCTGGTCCTAGACTCTCCCACAAGGGGACAGACAAACTTTCTGTGGCCACCCTAGACCCATCCCCATTGACAAATTTGAGTTCTATTTATTGTTTTTGAGGGAAAGCCTGACTGGTATTGTTCCAGAAAAGTGAAGCTGAAAACGTACACCCTAATTCATTCACTGCTAGTGGAGGGAAAAAAAATCCATACATTAGCTTTAATCAGCAAAAGGCCCTTTGCATGGCCAGCTTTCTTGCAACAAGAAAGCTGCAAATCGTCACTTAGCACCGAGTCAAGGATCCTTTAATGCTGCGATCACACTCAGTGAAATGAATCCCCATGCACCAAGTGAAGCCACATTCCTGAGAGTGCTGTACCAGTAATTCATTGTAAGAAGAGAATTAATGTAACGTTACCCCACTATTAGTTTACTTGAACTATGTCTTCCCAATAGCACTCTTCTCTCTCTGAGCTATGAAAAGCAGTGTGTTTTTTTGAGGTTCAATAATCTTTAAAATAAAAAAAGACTAAAACATGTTCCATGGTCAGGTTACAGCAGGGAAATCTCTTGTTATGCTTCCCTTTTCTTGGATGTTTTAACAATTTCTCGCAAGAGTCCATGTGCAAAATTGAATCTGAATTTCTCTCAACTTCCAGCTCTGAATGGGAGGGTTACTGTTTGAAATCCATGGAGAACTGAGCAATCAATTCAGGTGATCACTGAAATGCTGTCCTGCCTTACTGTCACACTGACAGAGGAATTGCTTTTGGATGAGATATTAAAGTGAACCCCCGTCTGCTATTCTCAAGTCGAAGTCAATGATGTTTCCACCTCCTTGGTTAACATTTGTGTCTCAAACATCAAGAGTTTGTTCATTTATCGTTTGTGTGGGTTTAATACGCAAAATGGTGGCAGTGTTACTAAACCAACAGAGTGACTGTACTGGAAAAATACTGACTTGGCTGCGAAATTCCAACTATGTGAATACAGGCTCCCTTTTCCCTGTACATAAATCTTCCTGGGCTACTGGCCTCAGGTACCATTTCTGGGGGTTAGTACAATCAATCTCTTGTCAGTTCTCTAGTTCAAAGTTAAAACTCTTTGAGGCCAATAGACCACTTTTATGCTGAACTGGTAAACCAGCCAGAACAGGGGCGGAGAACATACAAATGACTCACAGAATCCCTACAGTGTGGAAACAGGCCATTCGGCCCATTGAGTCCACAGAAACCCTCTGAAGAGGGTCCCACCCAGATGCAAACCCCCCCCCCCCCCCACACCCTATCCCTATAACTCCACATTTCCCATGGCTAATCCATCTAGCCTGCACATCCTTGGACACTGAGTAATTCAGTATGGCCAACCCACCTAATCTGCACATCTTTGGACTGTGGGAGGAAACTGGAGCAGCGGGAGGGAACCCAAGTGGACACAGGGAGAATGTGCAAACTCCACAAAGACAGTCTTTTGAAGGTGGAATCAAACCCGGGTCCCTGGTGCTTTGAGGCAGCGGTGCTAACCACTGAGACAACTCAACTGGTTCTAAGCTATTTGGGACCGACATGGTTTCAAGGCTGAAACAAAAGAGAAAAAAAATTAAACGTTTGGTAAATTAGTTACTTTTTAGGTAGAAAGTGAGTAATTTTCACTTCCACTGCATGATGAGCGTCACTTTTCCTCAGTTTATTTCTTTTTGCCTCACTGCAGCTGGTCTCCTGAAAGTCCTGATCTTTGTGCGACTGATTAAAGTCTGTATGTGCAGTATCCTGCTGTTTCTCCCCGAGAAATCACCCTAGTCGTGAGAGCCGAGACACCAGGCATCAGTGTGGAATCAGGGCCACACCTGTCATCACCTGACACCTACACACACACACCCCTACACACACACACTTACACACATACACTCACTTGTCAACAGGGGTTGATGGCTGGCGATGGAAAGGTTGATTTACTCGTTCAGGGAAGGAGAGCTGAACTGCAGCTGCTCAAGTGCTGTCCAAGCTGTGTGTCGGCTAACTCACTGAAAACTGGAATTTAAATCTGCATCGCCCTGCTCTTTCAGGTTTGGGAATACGATGGGCAGAGATTGTCTCCACTGGGCCGCTGGTGAAACCTGGACCCTTTTGATGTTGTTGGCAGCTGCTTGCGCTCCCCCCCTCAGAAATGCTGCCCTGACGAAGAAAAGTAATACAGTTGCCAGCTTTCAGGAGCCTTCTGACAGAGGCCAAGAGAGGAGGCTGCAACATTCAACTTCCAGCAGGGACAGTCAGGGCACACAAAAGCTTGAACAGAAACAAGATCTTTGTTTTGTACAGTGCCTTTAATACAGCAGAGCATCTCAAAGTGCCTCACAGAAGTATTATTGAGCAACATAGATCAACAAACTTGAGAAGGAGAAGCACAGAAAATATGAGTTGGAGGAGGCCATCCGCCCCCTCGAACCTGCTCCACCATTCAAGAGAATCATGGCCAATAATTCAACTCAGTCCTCAGTTCCCCTTGCTCCACAAACCCTTTTATCCCTTCAGCCCAACAAACGGTATCTTACCCCTTGTTGAAAACATTGAATGTTTTGGCCTCAACCACTGTGTGTCAGAGAATTGCCCAGGCCACCCACTCTCTGGGTGAAGCAGGGAGAGACAGGGAATCTGCTGACTGACCAGATTGAGCAATTTTGAGTTAGGAGGTCACACAAGAAACCATCAAGACCAGCCTTAAGCCAGATACAGAACTCATTGTCCCATAGACCTTCCTAATGCTGCAGTGACAACAACAAAAGGCATTTTGCCCAAGACATGCATCCTCAACTTCTGAGTTCTCTGCCTGAAGACATGTCCAACTAACAGCACCATCATGTGTAGCATAAATAGGACAAGAAAACACGTTCCCAAATTAATTCAAGCTGGAAAGCTGACAGCAGTCCGATGCAGTCATCCCACTCCCGGTACTCCACCCAATTCCCCGTCCCCATCTCCACAACCTCCCTGTCCCCATCTCCACACCCTCCCTTCTCCACATCGTCCATGCTCCCTCCACCCCACCTCCCACTCACGCCACCTCTGCCCCATTCCTAACCCAATCCCCAACCCACCAGTACAGAATGGATGTTGGTGGCAGCATACACTAGAACATCCATTTTGTAGCCTAGAGCTATGGATGCTAAAGGCTCTAATCTCACTGGGACAACATGGCTGACTGGAAATCCTTGCCCCTTGCTCTTATCTCCCACCATAGGTGTTATGTTGGAAGGATTTCCAAGTTACAACTCAGCTTGTTTGGCTACATTTGTTTGACCACCCACAGTCCAAAAGAGGGGTTTGAACTGGGAGCTCCTAGCTCAGAGGCAGGGACACTGCAGCTACACACGTATCATTATAGCTTCAGCAAATGACCTGGAGCAAAGTTTGAGTTCCTGCAGGATTGCACCATGGTTTGAGTAAAAAACCTTCAGCAAGCAAGCAAATTCCAGAAACAAAAGCAGAAATTGCTGAAAAAACTCAGCAAGTCTGGCAGCAACTGTGGTGAGAAATCAGAGCTGATGCTCATGGTCCAGTGACCCCTCTTCAGAATTTTTGTTTCTGATTTCCAGCATCCAAAATTATTTAGTTTTTTTTTGTTCAATGAAAATGCAAGTTAGTTAGTGATAATTTAGTCTCAGTGAGTATCCTTATAATAATTTCTCAATGTTGACCTGCCGTTTGTCTCAAAATTCAAACCAACACTAATTCAGAATGAACACGAGCTCAAGGCAACAGATGGATAAATGAACACATTAAGCATTTTACAGCAAAAATCAGTGGTGATCCAACAACAGTATCGCTGATGAAATCTAACTCATGATGTGGAGGTGCCAGTGTTGGACTGAGGTGGACAAAGTCAGAAGTCACACGACACCGGGTTATAGTCCAACAGGATTATTTGAAATCACAAGCTTTTGGAGAGCTGCTCCTTTGTCAGGTGAACCAAATAAACCTGTTGGACTATAACCTGGTATTGTGTAACTTCTGACTTTGAAATTTAAGTGAGATTTACAAGAATTTAAAGATTTTTTTAACAAAAATATTTATATCAGACTGATTTGGATTTCTTAGACAGCAACAGAAATTTCTTATTGGCATTTTGTTTACCCAATCTTAGCGCAGTGCCGAAAAGTGTTGCCCGTCATGCATTTTCCAAAAAAAAACCCTCAGACCACACAATTAGGATGACAGCACTTTTAGCTCAGCTTCAAGTTGAGGATCTTGTAATGATTGTGAGTGTTGACCCCAAGCTGCTCATTGCTGTTACAAACCAAAAGCTATCGTCTTTTCAAGCAGGTGTTTCCTAAGCTAGCGAAGGGCAGGGCGTGGGTCAAAAAGTCACACGCCAGCGGCAGGAAGCTCACATTCTTGAGCTTTGCAGTTGTGGGGGGGGGGGCGCTCAGATTTTCAACAGTTTGTTAAAAGGTAGGGGCTGTTGACAGGTGAACACCTGCCAGTACAGTAATACCATCTCACCCTGCCCAGCTCCCAAGCCAGTCTCAGAAACGCAGTGATGTGGAGGTGCCGGTGTTGGACTGGGCTGGAAAAAGTCCGAAGTCACAGGACACCAGGTTTATTTAAAATCACAAGCTTTCAGAGCACTGCTCTAAAAACTCGTGATTTCAAATAAACCAGTTGGACTATAACCTGGTGTAATGTGAGTTCTGACTCAAACTGCTAGGCAAAAATTGGAGATAAACAAACACTCATGAAGCTTCTGACAGTATTACATTTGCAACATTAAAATGCAGGGTGAGAGAATGAAATGTGATTGATTTAAGACTGCAGAAAGGTCTTAAACAGATCACATCACCATAAATGAAGCAAGACACCAAGCAGGATAAGTGTCTGTGCCAAACAGGAGGAAGTCTGTTTTGAAACTATATTGGTTGAAGTGCTTAAGCTCTACAGCAGGCAGACAGAAAATGGAGATAATTAAAGTTCAAATTTACCACGAGTAGATTGCTAAATATGGGTGTTTTACATAGACTCCAAAAGGCACACAATAAACCCCACTAATTCCACCTGATTAAAGCAGAGAAACGGGTCCCATGGTGTCTGCTGTTCTCCTGTTACTTGCCTTCCTTATCCAGTCTGGCCTACATGTGACTCCAGACGCAGAGCAATGTGGTTGACTCTGAGCCAAGTGGCTTGCTCAGCCTTATCTGAGGGCAACTTCGAGTCAACCAGGTTGCTGTGGGTTTGGAGTCACATGGAGACCAGATCAGATAAGGACAACTTTCCTTCCCTGAAGAACATTATTTGAGTCAGATGTGTTCTTAAGACAATTGAATTGTCAAAACTGGCTTTCAATCCAGTGTTATTCTATAGCATGAGTCTGGGCCTCTGCATTACCAGGCCAATCACACCATCAACATGCCAGTATTTATTCAGCGTAACATCAGCTTTGCTGCAAACAATGGCATGCGAGGGATTGCTCATGAATAAATAAATAGACCACGAGTTGACAAAAACCATAAGCACAAAGAATAAACAAAACATCCCAAAGGAAAATCTACTGATAGCTAATATTTTCTTTAGGGTCTAAAATGCAGTCATCCTGAAAATATTAAATCATCATTTCCAAAATTTTACTCTTTTAAATAAAAAATATTTTGAACTGCCCATTGGAAGCCAGATAGCTCTGTTAAAAACCATACCTTTCCATCCTCTGGAATTGTCACCAGCTTGCTGCCCAAGATTGGTGGTGGTATCAACCACACAAGCTGAGGATCTGGAAGAGCTATCTTTCCTCTGGCCAGTTGTCTCACTGTATATACTCCCTCCTTCCACAGACTTGGCATCTGGAAAGAACAGAATAATACATATGTTAACAAAGTTAAGGTGCTCCTGTTACCAGGTGTTACGAATGTTGTGAAAATGTCCTATCAGTATTTAATTTCCATCACTTGACTTCAACACTTGAGACTTTTATAGACTAAATATGTCTTTAAGAAATGACACCATGGATATTGCCTGACAAGTTCAGGAAGCTGACATAGAATATAGAAAATCAAGAGAATCTGAATTGCCATTTTAATCGAAAGACATTGGAATTCAGCGAGATGTCAAGAAATCTGCATCTCTTGTTTTACCTACACTTGCACAATAACTGCACATATTAGAGATGAATTTACCTGCTGACCATTCAATTTGAGAAAGACAACAGAGCTAGACTTGGAATATACAAGTTAATCATATTTTCGTAGCTTGCTTTGAGCAAGAGAAGAAACGAAGCAACATGGACTAATGACTACGAAGATACTGAAAGGTTTTCTTTCTTCCTCAATTTCAGAAATGAACACTGGGGTGAAACAGCAACTTGGGAAAAGAAATCAAGGTTATCTACGACCTTTTCGATTCCCAAGGAAAAGGACAACAAAACCACCGGGACTCAGGGCTTCATTCTTGCAATGCAAGGTCAGTAACAGTTAAACTGCAACTGCCCACACCTTCCTTTCTGCATGAACACTCTCCTCCCTTAAATTGTATTATCTTTGTTGTGTGTATGTTTCAGATGCCATGTTTCCTTACTTTTCTTTAGTTTGATAGGTAATGAAACTCCACTCTCACACTCAAAAACAAACTTGGAATTAGCTCTCCATTTTTGTTCTGGTTAACTCAATATCTTATTGAAATGCAATAAACTGGCCAAATGAATGGTCACCAGGCTAGGCTGGGGCAGCAAAGTGGAGGCAGGACAAGTCAAGGAGGACAAGAAGAGGGGTGCGGACTTCCTGAGGAGAAACACAAGTAGAGAAGCCTAACCTAATGCAGACAGGTTTAGGACTGGAGCTATCATATAACCATTGAGGATGGAAGGGGTTAACAATCACCCTGAAGGATGAAGCGCTGAGTAACAACTAATCCGTCACTTGGTCAAAGAAGCAAAACTCAAGAGAAGCAAAAAAACCAAAGTATAAGATGTGGGAAGGGGGAAAAAAGGCTAACATTTTACTGGTACCAGTTCCACACGTGATTAACATATTAATTATAGCTTCAGGACATTTTACTAACAAATACAGACCTATTCCCATTAATCAAAGACACTGACAACAGCAATTATTAAAAAATTAGTGCCAACACAGATATCCCATTTTGGTTTGCTTTCAACTTGTGCCATAAATCCTGTTACTAGCTTAGAAACATCTTGGAAATTTCCTTTTCATGTCAATCCACAAATAAAGTTATCTTACTAGCTTAACAGCTCCGTCAAGCAGCTCAATTTTAGATTGCTAGAATGCTAGAATTTTAGATGGAGACTGAATCAAATGTATTTCAAGATTACATTTGAATGAAGGTTACCTTTGTTTCAGTTGCTTTAATCGATTGAGAATCTTGTTTGGATATTAGCTGTCCATCTCATTGAAGACCAATTAATTACAAAAAGAGATCAAAATCTACACTGTTGAAGTTCTTTGCGAAACAACAGTCACTTGTATTTAATGAAGATCTTAAAACATAGTAAAGCATCCCATGGCATTAAACAGGAAAGTATAATAGAAAATGTGAGATTGAGCCCCATATGCAACCATTAGGGTAGATGGACAAAAGCTTGGTCAAAGAGGCAGGTTTCCAAGGATTGTGACAGGGGAGAAGAGTGAGGGAGAACGACAGCTTAGAAAAGATACTTCAGAGCTAGCAGCTAAAGGCATGGCTACCAATGGCGGTGATTACAATTCTTTTTTCTTTATTCATTCATGCGATGAGGGAGCCGCTGGCTGGGCCAGCATTTAATACCCATCCCTAATTCTCCAAAGGGCAGTTAAGAGTCAACCACATTCCTGTGGGTCTGGAGTCACATGTAGGCTTGACCAGGTAAGGATGGCAGTTTCCTTCTCAAAAGGACATAATTGAACCTGATGGGTTTTTTTGACAATTGTCAGTGGATTCATGGTCATCATTAGACTCTTATTTCCAGATTTTAAATAAAAAAAAAATCGTATTTAGGTGGGATTTGAATCTAGGTCCCCAGAACATTACCCAGGTCTCTGGATTAACAATCCAGTGATAATACCACTAGGTCACTGCCTCACCTTGCTCAGAATTAGAGGAGAATTTGTAGGAATTGTGTAGATCAAGAGAGATAGGGAGCAGAGATGCACTGGAAGATACTAACTCAGGATAAACTACAAGTGACGTTTATTCTTGTAGCGCCTCATGAGAATCAACTTTATTCAGGCTGTGCATTCACAGGCTGAGGGAACAGGGAAAGGAAAGGGACAAGACGCAAGCTCAGAGAGTACAATGCAGCATGGTGGGGAATCATGGTAAGGTGAGTGAGTGAAATATTGGGCAAGTAGAGACAGGAAACTGGGGGGAGGGCTGGTTAAAGAAGGAAGATGACATGTTGCAGGATAAGGCCTTTGAGCATTGGTGACCTTATTCCATCAACTGACTCAAACAAGGGAGTCACAAGCGCCCAAATGATTGCGACATTTCCCTTGACTGAAACGATCTAGTCTGAGGGGTGGTGGGTGCCTAAGAAGAGAAAAACAAAATTTCAAAAGCCTTCCTCTCCCCCATCCCTTTGGGGTTTACTTGGGGGAAAAGGTCAAAATTGGATCATTGAACTACTTTTAGGAAATTGCCAGGTCATTGGGACATTTAATTAACTAAATTATAATTTCAAACTGGGATTGTCCTGGCAAAGCCAGAACATTTTACAGGTGCAGATGCGATGGGCTAAAGAGTCTCTTTTGCACTGTTTGATTCTATAATTCGGTCGCCTTTGCAAGGGATCAGCATTTTTAGAATGAAAGCTAGAAGCAAGGCTGCGTTTGCCTATAGCAACTGCACGGGCCGCATCCAGTGCACAAGCTAGCCGCACAGTTAAGATGCAATAGTTTTGAATTGGAAAATATGTCCTCATGTTTCAATTTTCATTGGAACCACTCGGTCTAAAGTTATGAAATCAGTGATGCAACAACCAAAGTTCAAGGATGAGGGAAGTGGAGGATGGGTCATGGTGAAGAGGATGAGGAGTGAGGAAAGGGCAGGGGTAGGTTGGGCGAGACAGCAACAGGCACACTGTGATATGGAACAGGACAGCAACATCAACTGCACTGACTTCCTGTTTGAGCACTCTAGCAGGAGATACACCGTCAAAGCAAATTGGAGACAGAGAGCTGCTGGCGATCAGAAAGAGAAAAGCAAGCGCCTTCAAACAACAAAATGATAACAATTGGATTATTTGGGGTTTTTTTGCGATGCTGATAGAGGAATAAATATCAATCCAGACACTGGGGTAAACTCCCCTGCTAATGTTCGAAATAGTGATGTGGGATCTTTACCATCCACTTGAAGGGGGCATTGGAGCCTTGGTTCAATGGCTCAGTGCTGTGCTCCTTCAGTACTGAGTTTCTATTGTTCGGAGAAAGGCAGCTCTTTTCATGTTTCCTCAGATTTCTAATAAAACACAATCACTCTAAGTTGTAATTCCTTACCATCTTATTATACAACTTAGTCACTTCTTTGTATTTGCATAAAGTTCTAATATTTGGAGCTTTTTCCAAAAGACTTCAAGTGAAATATTAAATCACTGTGATTTTTATGCTGAATTCCTTTTTCTTAAACCAAATGGAAATCTCACCATGCCCAGGGTTAAGAACTCATCATTTCTGTGCACTGTCACTCAGAGATAGAGCTGTTTAATGACTATTTAAATCTGCAGGGTAAAGCTTTTGTCTGATTAATCCCTGAAGATGGTCTTCACTTCCTCTTGCTGCTAATTTTCTCTTTTCCGGTCGGAGTATCACTGTCAGTGCCAGGTGTTACACCACCACTGTGGGATCCCTCGCACAGAACAGAACAGAACAACAAGGCAATCTGATCTTTCTCAATCCAGTTCCTGTAAACGTCTGATGGAATATTTTGGAGATAAGCCTACCCTGGTCAAAATTCTCAACTTCCTTTCCCTGAAATCAATGTCAATCACCTTCTAGCTAAAACCCTCAGTTAGTAAAACAGTCAGGAAGGAAATAATCCTACAGATAGACTGAAGCCTCAATGGGAAAAATATGTTACTGAGTAGCTAACAATAATGGAGGACTCTAATAAAGATTATTCACCAGCCTTGAACTATTAACTGTGCTTTCTTCCCACAGATGTTGCCAAACCTGCCAAATTTCTCCAGTGATTTCTAATTTTGTTTCAGATCTCCAGCACCCACAGTTTTTTACTTTATTTCACTATTAGAAGAGGGGGTTTATATACTTTGACTTGTGTTTCAAATCCTGGAGGAAATACAGAAACTGCATTATTTACTGGGTGGCAATGTGAGTTATCCTCATGGCTCTGGCACTCCCCCAGCTCCCACACTCGAGTCTGGCTGATGTGGTGAGGATGAGGGTGATTGAGCTTCTGGTCATTGTGTGGATCCAATACAGAAAGAGCACTCGATCCTAAGTTCTGAGCACCCACTAAGAGGTGGACTAAATGGGATAGTGAAGCACAGAGGCCACAAAGGCTGGCTGTTACATCAATCGGACTGTACTTCACTAAGGAACATTTCCTAAGGTCTAGTGAAAAAGAAATGTCCTGCCACACGCAGCTCCATCTCACTCTATCCCCATCCCAAGATACTCAATGCTTTGTACAGCATGGTAGAAATTTAAAAAAGTATTGTATTCCCAGCATAGTCATTCCTCATTCTACAGCTGAATGACGCATGCACATAGAGAATGTATCCTGTGTTTTGTGCGTTTATCAGTTTCCTGAAGACCTGCTGTGCTGTTCCAGCAATAAAGTTTCAATTTTGTGCGTTTATGTCTCAGAAACTGCATTAAACTCCGTCAAGTTCAGCTCACATTGAAAAATGAAGCAACTCAATTACTCAAGGTGATGTGGTGGGCAGGTGTGGAAATGGGGTTTGAGGAGGAGGATTTTAATGTGGTTGAAGTACAGCGACTTACCCCACTAATGCAAGAAATAGATGCTGCTTCCTGAAATAGCAGCTTTTGGGTTTGTAAAGGTTCAAACAAACCCAAGGGGGTTACAGACTGGCCAGGAGTGGTGAGAGAATAGTCCTCAGAGGGTGGGATGACGTGGGCCTTCAGAACCTAATCCCACTTCATCAACCTTCTCCCTTACCAAGTTCCAGCCTCATTGCAAAGGACAGAGGAGAATCACAGCCAAACAACTTAGATGGAGTTCAATGGTGTCTTAGAGGCTGGAGGTTGTATTATGTGATGGATACAAATGCTGCAGGAAGGATAGAAAGGGAGGCAAGAGAGGAGGGGAGTGGCATTTTTGATGAGGGACAGCATTACAGCGGTGCTGAGGGAGAATATTTTCAGAAATACATCCAGGGAAGTTATTTGGTTGGAACTGAGAAATAAGAAAGGGACAATCACCTTATTGGGATTGTATTACAGACCCCCTAATAGTTAGACGGAAATTGAGAAACAAACTTGTAAGGAGATCTCAGCTATCTGTAAGAATAATAGGGTGGTTATGGTAGGGAATTTTAACTTTCCAAACATAGACTGGGACTGCTATAGCGTTAAGGGTTTAGATGGAGAGGAATTTGTTAAGTGTGTACAAGAAACTTTTCTGATTCAGTATGTGGATGTACCTACTAGAGAAGGTGCATAACTTGACTTACTCTTGGGAAATAAGGCAGGGCAGGTGACTGAGGTGTCAGTGGGGGAGCACTTTGGGGCCAGCGACAATAATTCTATTAGATTTAAAATAATGATGGAAAAGGATAGACCAGATCTAAAAGTTGAAGTCCTAAATTGGAGAAAGGCCAATTTTGACGGTATTAGGCAAGAACTTTCAAAAGCTGATTGGAGGCAGATGTTCGCAGGTTAAGGAATGGCTGGAAAATGGGAAGCTTTCAGAAATGAGATAACGAGAATCCAGAGAAAGTATATTCCTGAGAAAGTATATTCCTGTTAGGGTGAAAGGAAAGGCTGGTGGGTATAGGGAATGCTGGATGACTAACAAAATTGAGGTTTGGTTAAGAAAAGGAAGGAAACATATTTAAGGTATAGATCAAGTGAATCCTTTGAAGAGTATAAAGGAAGTAGGAGTATACTTAAGAGGGAAATCAGGAGGGCAAAAGGGGACATGAGATAGCTTTGGCAAATAGAATTAAGGAGAATCCAAAGAGTTTTTATAAATACATCAAGGACAAAAGGGTAACTAGGGAGTGAATAGGGCCCCTCAAAGATCAGCAAGGCGATACTTTGCATCAGTATTTACTGTGGAAAAGGATATGGAAGATATAGACTGTAGGAAAATAGATGGTGACATCTTGCAAAATGTCCAGATTACAGAGGAAGAAGTGATGGATGTCTTGAAACGCATAAAAGTGGATAAATCCCCAGGACCCGATCAGGTGTACGCTGGAACTCTGTGGGAAGTTAGAGAAGTGATTTCTGGGCCTCTTGCTGAGATATTTGTATCACTGATAGTCACAGGTGAGGTGCCGGAAGACTGGAGGCTGACTAACGTGGTGCCACTGTTTAAGAAAGGTGGTAAGGACAAGCCAGGGATCCATAGACCAGTGAGCCTGATGTCAGTGCTGGGCAGGTTGTTGGAGGGAATCCTGTGGGACAGGATGTGTGTTTATTTGGAAAGGCAAGGACTGATTAGGGATAGTCAACATGGCTTTGTGCGTGAGAAATCATGTCTCAGAAACTTGATTGAGTTTCTTGAAGAAGTAACAAAGAGGACTGATGAGGGCAGAGTGGTAGACGTGATCTATATGGATTTCAGTAAGGCGTTCGACAAGGTTCCCCATGGGAGACTGATTAGCAAGGTTAGATCTCACGGAATACAGGGAGAACTAGCCATTTGGATACAGAACTGGCTCAAAGGTAGAAGACAGAGGGTGGTGGTGGAGGGTTGTTTTTCAGACCGGAGACCTGTGACCAGTGGAGTACCACAAGGATCGGTCCTGGGTCCTCTACTTTTTGTCATTTACATAAATGATTTGGCTGCGAGCATAAGAGGTACGGTTAGTAAGTTTGCAGATGATACCAAAATTGGAGGTGTAGTGGACAGCGAAGAGGGTTACCTCAGATTACAACAGAATCTTGGCCATATGGGCCAGTGGGCTGAGAAGTGGCAGATAGAGTTTAATTCAGATGAATGCGAGGTGCTGCATTTTGGGAAAGCAAATCTTAGCAGGACTTATACACTTAATGGTAAGGTCCTAGGGAGTGTTGCTGAACAAAGAGACCTTGGAGTGCAGGTTCATAGCTCCTTGAAAGTGGAGTCGCAGGTAGATAGGATAGTGAAGGCAGCGTTTGGTATGCTTTCCTTTATTGGTCAGAGTATTGAGTACAGGGGTTGGGTGGTCATGTTGCGGCTGTACACAACATTGGTTAGGCCACTGTTGGAATATTGCATGCAATTCTGGTCTCCTTCCTATCAGAAAGATGTTGTGAAACTTGAAAGGGTTCAAGTTGCCAGGTGGGAGGATTTGAGCTATAGGGAGAAGCTGAATAGGCTGGGGCTGTTTTCCCTGGAGCATCGGAGGCTGAGGGGTGACCTTATAGAGGTTTACAAAATTATGAGGGTCATGGATAGGGTAAATAGGCAAAATCTTTTCCTTGGGGTTGGGGAGTCCAGAACTAGAGGGCATAGGTTTAGGGTGAGAGGGGATAGATATAAAAGAGACCTACGGGACAACGTTTTCACACAGAGGGTGGTATGCATATGGAATGACCTGCCAGAGGAAGTGGAGGAGGCTGGTACAATTGCAACATTTAAGAGGCATTTAGATGGGTATATGAATAGGAAGGGTTTGCAGGGATATGGGCTGGGTGTTGGCAGGTGGGACTAGATTGCGTTGGGATATCTGGTCGGCATGGACGGGTTGGACCATGCTGTATATCTCTATGATTCTATGAGGCACTCTCTTACACTTGACCCCTCCACCAATCTTTTGTCTGCATTCAATTAGTTTTAGTGCAAAGTGCGCAAAGTCTACAACAGCGGTGCTGCTGAATAATGGGGGTTTCTTCCCAGTAAAGATACAGCCTTATTTTAAACTAGTGCAGCTCTTCTCCTGGAATTGTAAAGTACAAAACAGTTCCCTTGCACTGAGCCTTTCAGCTTCTGTCACATCGCTGCTGATGTTGTTATCTTGCATTCCAAAGCTTCCAACAAGCTCTTCCTTTTTCTTCAACTGGAATTCTCCTCCTCTCAAACATGTTTGCCCCATTTCCCTTCTCACCTCTTCCCCTCCCCACTGGAACTATGACAGCGGCCTCCTTAACCTCACCTTCCATCCCATCAGCTGCCAGATTCAAAACATTGTACTCTGCCATCTTAAGTTTAACTTAACCATCTTAGTCATCACTCCCCTTCAGTATCATTATGTTGACCTACCCCATTCCACTCTTTGCAGCTCACCTTCCCTCACGACATTGCCTTGTAAGCACAGCACTTTTTAAAAAGCATTTGGTCAGCAATTATGAGCATCTGTGCCTGTTTCCTTGCTCTAATCTCCCTAGAGAAGGTAGTGGTGAACTGCTGCAGTCCATGGTTGGGGACAGAGGGGGAACACCTCTGTTTGTACTGACCCTCCAGGGCCCAATCACTCCTTCCAGCTTTTCACTTGTATTTCATTAAATAGAGTGTACAGTGCTCACTGCTTACTGTGGTCTCCTCTAATACTTGGAGGGCTAAACGGAAACCTCCTGCGTTCTCTCCACTCAAGGATCTTTCCTTTTGTTGGTTGGTCGGTGTGTGATGCAAAATGGCAGACTGATACCAACAGCGTGGGTTCAATTCTCACACCGGCTGAGGTCACTAGCAAGGTGCTGCATTCTCAATCTCTCCCTTCTCCTGAGATATGCTATCCCTTGGGTTAAACTCATTGTCAATCATTAGAGGGGAGCCTATGGATTGCTGGGACTATGACAACTTTACCTTTCAGGCCCTAATGTCCTTCCTCTCCAACAGTGTCCAGCTCCGATGAAAGATCATTGACTTAAAACATAAACTCTGTTTGACTCTTTACGGATGCTGCCTGATTTGCCGAGTACCTCCAAGATTTATTGCTTTAGTTTATCAGCATTGGCAGAATTTCAATGTTGTATAAGACACCTAATTAGTGCTGAAAAAAGTAATTATACGATTTCTCACTTGTTCCTGCAGTGTTGTTGAAGTTCAATAGAAGGGAGCCACTACCTTCCCTCCAACAGGTCACAGAAATTATAGGGCGGCTCATAAAATTGAAGAGAGCATAATTATAAATTAAAAATAAAAGGAATTGCTGGCAAAAAGACAAAACAACACTCAAATCTGATAAACACATTTAAAAGCTTCAGATCTACATTTTAATTTTGACTTTGCTGGAAGCGGCTTTGAGAAAGGACACGAATAAATAGTCAGAGTTGTACAGCATGGAAACAGATCTTTCAGTACAATTCACCTGTGCTGACCAGATATTCGAACTTAATCTAGTCCCATTTGCCAGCATTTGGTCCATATTTCTCTGAACCATTCCTATTGGTGTACCCATCCAGATGCCTTTTAGATGTTATAATTGTTACCAGTCTCCATCACTTCCTTTGGCAGCTTGTTCCATACACGCACCACCCAGTGTGTGAAAAAGCTGCCCCTCAGATCCCTTTTAAATCTTTCCCCTCTCACCATAAACCTATGCCCTCTAGTTTTGGACTCCCCTAACCTGGGGAAAAGAATTTGACTATTTATCCTATCCACGCCTCTCATGATTTTGTCAACCTCTAAGATCACCCCTCAGCCTCCAATGCTCCAGGAAAAAACAGCCCCAGCCTATTTAGCCTCTCCCTAAAGCCCAAGCCCTCCAGCTCCAGCAACATCCTTGTAAATCTTTTTTGAACTCTTTCAAGTTTCACAATATCCTTGTTATAGCAGGAAGACCAGAGTTGAACACAGTATGCCAAAAGAGGTCTCAACAATATTGCAAGAATATTTCGGGGTCACAGCAAAAGGTTACTTTGTAAAATAGCTGCAGCAGGCAGGCGAAGATCTATCCAGTGAATTAGTTTACAGAATGATTAATGGATCGTTTCTGAACAGAGGCTTTGCAAGCTGTACGGGATCTGACAGAACTGCTTGAGATTCCAAGGAGTTTTGAGAAGAAATTTTCTTCCAATCGGAGAAGAGTTCACAAGCAGACACTTCGGAATTTAAGGTGATTTGTACAAGTGTCAGAGATAACAGGAAGAAAGTCATGATAACAATGCGTCAAGATAACCAACCAATCTTGATGGCTTAAATGGCTCTTTTCCCGACCTCCATAACTTGATGGCTGTGACCTGGAATGCACTCTTTGAAAGGATAGTGGGAATGGAATAAATTGTACCTTTCAAAAGGGAATGAAAGGGGAAGTTGCAGAAGGGCTTTGGGGGGGAACAACAGTTGCGGGGGGTGGAGTTAGGGCTAGTCCATTTGCTCATTCATCACCTTGTTAAATGGGCTGAACAAACCCCTTCTGTTCTGCTAGATTCTACATAGAGAGCTTCACATCATAGCAATTTGGAAACATCAGCCAGGCTGTCAAATTAAAATTGAAATATGAACAGCTCAGTTCAATTTTAATGAAATTTTACTGGACCAGTATGAATTTCCTGAAGTCAGGCCACAATGATCACCCTGATGACTAAGACAGAGCGAGAGAACATTTGGCAAGTGTCACATCTTCTGGGTTTGGGAAACTTGAAGTAGCATACTTTTACACTCAAAAAGCCAGAACTTCATTGACACGCCTAAAATCCCCTAACAACTCTGCACATCAGTTCTGCTGTTTGGAACTGGGGGAATGGCAGCTGGGAGGATGGAAGGGAGTGTGGGGGTGGTAAATGTAAATCCACTCTGCAGAGAAAATACATTCTAAAACTTCCTCAGGCTGAAAGTTTTAGAATCCCCACTGAAAGAATTCTTCCAAGTCACCATTCCTGCACAATTTGAAGAGTTACAATTATCTCATTATGGCTAAATGCAACAACAAATTTAATACAAAAAAAATCAAATTATTAGGCCAGGTAGCTTTATAATGGCTCCAAGAAGATTCTACACAATACAATTGTCAGGTCTGGGCCATTATTTCCAATGGGATTGCTAACTATGACTATAGGACAACCTGACGGCTTCTCCGATTCAACTGATAGCCAAATTATGTGGTTCACACATCCCACTTGGAATTTCAAATAAAAACGTTCTTTCATAGGACATGGGCATCATCACCAGCATTTGTTGCCCAACCCTAATTGCCCTTGAACGGAACGACTTTCTAGACCACTTCTGAGGGTAATTAAGTGTCAACCACATTGTTACGATTCTGGCATTACATGGAGGCCAGGCTGGGTAAAGAGGACAGATTTCCTCCCCTAAAGGGACATTAGTAAACCAGATGCATTTTCACAACAATTGGTGATAGTTTTGTGGTCACCATCTTTCAATTTGAGATTTCTGTTTATTGAATTTTAAACTCCACTAGCTGCCATTGTGGGATTTTAACTATGATTCCCAAAACAATAGTCTGAAGGTCTGGATTATTAGTCCAGTGGCATTACCACTGTGTTACTGTTGCCCTTGAGTGTGAACTCTTTGCTCAGGTATGACATAAAAAGTGGGGTGAACCTCCTACCATTGTTACTTTTAACAAAACCCCTTTTGCATTCACAAAAATGTTCTGGTAAAATGAAAGGATGAGGGAGCTGAAGGGCCTGTTTCTGTGTTGTATGACCAACAAAATGAGGAGGTTCACCCTCACGTACATTGAATTTTGAAAGGCAGAAGTGTCAGGGTTTAACAAATGAAGTACATACTGTGACTATGAGAAGAGACATGGGTCACATCCTGCTGTAGAACATTACTGGAAACGTTTGTGTCTGACACGTTTGGAGAAGGCCAGGCTTTACGGATTAACTTTCCTGGGCTCTGTTGGATGGCGACACACTCTGTGAACAATTTGAGTCTTTGTCCCGTGAGGTTGAGGCGTGCAGGGCTGATGAGGGGACGCCGGTGATGCAAGGAGCCGGAACTGGATGTTACCGATCCTGCCACTGATGGAGTTGGCGATATCGAGGGTGAAGACGGTCGGCTTCCAGACTTCAAGGAGAAATAATCTACAGAAAGGATGGAACAAACACAGTGGATACAACTCTTGGCATAAATGCCAACAATCAATCCATCAGGAACATTTCTCAATGTTTCCACACCCAGCCTCAGAGACATTAGTGTTTTGATATGGGAGCGCCCGAATGAGGATCTTCTCTATTCAAGCCCTCACAGGGCTCTTGCTGCTTCACAACCAGCATCATCGGAACAGCTGACAACTATATTCCCTTGGGACTGGCTGAATGCACCAAGTTCTCTTTGTACTGACAAGCGACATCATATTTCTTTAACATGTTGATTTAACAAATGCCTTGGAGTCGTAGAGGTGTATACATCATGGAAACAGACCCTTTAGTCCAACTCACCTGTGCCAACTGGATATCCTGATCTGACCTAGTCCCATTTGCCAACATTTGGCCCATATCCCTCTAAACCTTTCCTATCCAAGTACTTGTGGAAATGTCTTTTAAATGTTATAATTGTATCTGCCTCTACCACTTCCTCTGGCAGCTCGTTCCACATATGCACTACCCTCTGTGTGAAAATCTTTCACCTCTCATCTTAAACCCATGCCCTATAGATTTGGACTCCCATATTCTGGGGAAATGATTTTGGCTGTTCACCTTATCTATGCTTCTCATGATTTTATAAACTTCTGAGATCACCCCTCACCTTCGTATGCTCCAGGGGAAAAAAGTCCCAGCCTATCCAGCCTCTCTTTATAATTCAAACCCTCCAGTCTCAGTAAGAGCCTTGTAAATTTTTTTTTGAACCCTTTCCAGTTTAATAACATTCTTCTTTTAACATGGCAACCAGAACTGTACACAGTACACCAAATGTGGCCTCAGTATTGTCTTGTACAGCTCTAACATGACATCCCTACTCCTGTACTGAATACTCTGACTGCTGAAAGCATGCCTGCCAAACGCTTTCTTCACCACCCCGTCTACCTGTGATGCCACTTTCAAGGAACTAGGTACCTGCACTCCTCGGTCTTTATTTGACAACACCACTTCAGGCCTTACCATAAACCGTGTAAGTCCTGCCCTGGTTTGTCGTACCAAAGTGCAACACCTTGCACTTATCTAATTTAAACTCCATTTGCTACTCCTTGACCCCGTTGGCTCAACTGATCAAAGTCCTGTTATACACCTGGACAACTTTCTTCGCTGTCCACTAAGCCACCAATTTTGGCATCATCTACAAACTTACTAACCATGCCTGCTATATTCTCATCCAACTCATCGATATAAATGATGAGCCACATTTTGCCGCCAGTTACTTCAAGCAATCAAGGTGGTCACACAGCCGAGGGTCTGCAGGATTCTATCAAAATGACACCGTCCTTGGAAAATTGAGAATTGACCAACAAAGTTCAATTAATTTCATAACACCGCAGTGTGCCCCCATGCCACACAAAGGAAAAGATAAAATACCAGCCAACAGTGCCATCACACCAGCAGAGCCATTCCCCATTCTTGTCCCCACTCTGGGGAAGTGAAAGGAGGATCAGGTTCAGCACTGATCCATGCCCACCTCTCCGAAATGGAAATGGGGTACTGACCCCTGGTAGCTGCCCTGCCTCACACAAGTAAGTGATTTGATTTTGATAAGGCTGCCTTTGGAATGGGAGGTGAATCCAGACAGGTATCTTCAAGACAGGGAGGAGGAGAATCTTGAGTTTTCAAAACAAAAAAAAAATCCGTAGGAGTCTGCACGATGGCAGAGAATCAGAAACAGAAACAAAACTAGCCTTTACAGTGTTTGAACTATTGGAAACATTTCAGTGAATCACAAAAAGAATGACATTCTGCACTTGTTCCAATCTAAGACAGAGGGGATATAGGATGCAATAAAACAGAATTTCAAATTTCCTTTAGAAACAACTGTTGTCAAGGTACCCTGTCTGAGATATTGATAATGTTTCATATGGTACTTTCTCTTTTCACAACCTTCTTTGTTCCATTGAATAATTTTCGATTCTTTAACTACTGGAGGCCTGTTTTACCTACACGACATCCTCTGCTCTCAACCTTACACTCCTTTTTCTCTTTCCCCTTACATAGTCCATGCTTTCACATTCTTAGACAGACTTTGCACTGTATGCTGTAAACCCTGTAACAGGTGGTAAGAGATTCAAAAGGCTTTAAACGAAAAGCATAACAAGTCAGAAGGAAAGGAACATTATCAAAGCTGTGTGGAAAACGAGATAAGATTAAAAAAAGGCAAAATCAAAATCGGATCAGAAAGGTGAGAATGCAGAATGAACAAACCCAGAAATGAAGCCCTGACAATTGTACGGATTAAACATTGCAATAAGTAAAGGTTTTAGTCTTGAATCAACCATAAAAAGGACACAAACTGAAAGCCAAACCAGAATTTCAACTCCAAATAAATAGTAGTAGGGATATTACAGAATTTAGAGGGAGGGTAATGAAAGATTGATGTCCAAAATGGTCATGGAGAAATCCGCTCATTTCTCCCATCAGTTGAGTCACATGACACCAGGTTATAGTCCAGATTTATTTGAAATCACCTGACGAAGGAGCAGTGCTCTGACAGCATGTGATTTCAAATAGACCTGGAGGACTATAATCTGGTGTCACGTGACTTCTGACTTCGTCCACCCCAATCCTACACAAGCATCTCCACATCACACCCATCAGTTAAGCTAGATGTCCTGGTGGAAAAGCATCATGGTATCCATTATCTGCCCGATTACTTTTCCTCTGCCCTTCATTAGGTCTTCTGAGTTTTCTGGATCAGTGGTGCTGGAAGAGCACAGCAATTCAGGCAGCATCCGACGAGCAGCAAAATCGACGTTTCGGGCAAAAGCCCTTCATCAGGAATCCCTCCATTTCCCAGGGTTTTAAGTTATTTTGTTGCCAGAATGTACGCGTTTGGAGGGAGAGGGAAAGATTGGAAGGGATGGGCTCAGATTTGGTCAGAGTGATGGGCAACTAGTTGTAAGACACATTTGGCCATAGGAGAAAGTGAGGACCGCAGATGCTGGAGATCAGAGCTGAAAAATGTGTTGCTGGAAAAGCGCAGCAGGTCAGGCAGCATACAAGGAGCAGGAGAATCGACGTTTCGGGCATAAGCCTTTCTTCAGGAATGAGGAGGGTGTGCCAAGCAGGCTAAGATAAAAGGTCGGAGGGGACGGACGTTGGGAATGCGATAGGTGGAAGGAGGTTAAGGTGAGGGTGATAGGCCGGAGAGGGGGTGGGGGCGGAGAGGTCGGGAAGAAGATTGCAGGTCAAGAAGGCGGTGCTGAGTCCGAGGGTTGGGACTGAGATAACTGAGGATTGGGACTGGGGGGAGGGGAAATGAGAAATCTGTCTTCAATGTAAACAGGAACATCTTGTGCATGGCAATTGCTGCTTTCATAAATTCAAAGTGATGAAGATGCTACACAATGATGAGTGCATTTAAGACAGAGATAGATAGGTTCTTGATTCGTGAGGAATTGAGGGTTGAAGGGAGAAAGCCGGAAAATGAGTTCGAGAAGCATATCAGTTGTGACTGAGTAGCAGAGCAGACTTGATGGGCCAAATGGCCCAATTCTGCTCCTGTATTGTACAGTTTTACACAAAAATGGCATTTCCACCAGGTACAACATTCAGAGATATAAGGTATAAATCAGAAATCAGTTCCTCACTTATCATGACTAATGTTACTTAGCATTGCACTTCATGCCTTTTTATTTCTGTGACCAGCAGGAATTGAAGATCAATGAGTTGTTGAGCAAAGTTAAAAAAATCACAACACCAGATTATTAATAAGAAAGACTGCGATGCTCGATTCCGACAGTCTGGTGAGACCATGGTGACTTTACTTTTTATTGGAACATGGGAAGGAAATGGCTCACCTGAAAATTTTTCATTTCACAGCAGAAAGAATATAACTCAGATGGGGAATGGATCAACAAAGGGAATACTGTGAAACAGAACCCGCAAGGACTGTGCATGCTTCAGTACCAATCAGTAACTGTACCAACACAGCCATGTCGCTAAATTGATACTGTCCTTAATATTGGACAGTAGCCAGAGGTACAGTACATAATGTTGCTATAGTCCCAGAAATTCAGAGGGCTGCTCTCCTTCATTACAGACAGATGATCGATGACAGTTTAATCAGCGGGTTGTCACATCACGTGAGGTGGAGAAGATGGGACCTTCAATGATAATCTCAGCCAGTGTGGGAACTGAATCCACGTTGTTGGCATCACTCTGCCTCATGCTCGAAACATCAACTCTCCTGTTCCTCTGATGCTGTCTAACTGGCTGTGCTTTTCCAGCACCACACTCTGACTCTAATCTCAGAAATCTGCAGTCCTCACTTTCTCCAAACCAGATGTCCAGCCAAGTGAACTAACTGTTCCCACAGGGCAAGATAAATCCCTTCTGAATTGATGAACAATTTTGGATGAAACAGGTTTCCTGCTTTTTACTGACTGTGTGGACCAGTCAATGTTTGTAAAGTATCAAAGTACTCACACTCTGGCCCCTGAATGCGTCAACTATTTTGAAAAGAAATAAAAACACTGCCTCTAGGTACGCACGTTAAAAATGTTCAACCTTTTTAACTTCCATTCTCAGCTGACGTTGTGATGATGCTGTGCTGTTTGTTGTGGTATTGGTTTAGTGTTGTGGCTGCTGTTGGGAAAAGCGCATGTAACTTTTTTGGGGCAAGTCACAAGTAATGTTTACTTCTATGATACAATAATTATACAAGAAGTGCATCTTTTTTTTAAAAAAAGATGGCACTTTTAGGATAACTGAATACTTTTAACCATATTTTTGGTGTCTGCATTTTCACGTGATAAGAATGCAACTTTTCTATTTGACTGTCTTTCCAGGTGTGGCTTAATTATAAAGCATTGAACACAGTGGTTTTGTA
This sequence comes from Chiloscyllium plagiosum, assembly GCF_004010195.1. Lineage (NCBI taxonomy): Eukaryota > Metazoa > Chordata > Chondrichthyes > Orectolobiformes > Hemiscylliidae > Chiloscyllium > Chiloscyllium plagiosum. The sequence goes on along the minus strand of NC_057743.1, from coordinate 36,979,022 downwards.
CACCTGTGTTTTTTTGGGCAAGAGTTGTAAACACTTAATCTAATTACTATAAGCATTCTAATTATCATTTGAAATGATCTGAATTTGGTGTTTTAAATGCAAGGCTCTGTGAACCTATTTTTAAAAACATGCACAATTTACAGGGATATTCCACATAGAATAGAACAGTACAGCACTGCACAGGCCCTTTGGCCCTTGATGTTGTGCCGATCTTTTATCCTACTCTAAGATCAAACTAACCTAGATATCCTTCATTGTACTGTCATCCATGTGACGATCCAAGAGTCACTTAAATGTCCTTTATGTCTCTGACTCTACTACCACCGCTGGCAATACATTCCACATACCCCCAGCACAGTGTGTGTGAAGAATCTACCTCTGACATCTCCCCTAAACCTTCTTCCAATCACCTTGAAATTATGCTCCCTTGTAACAGTCATCATTTCTGCCCTGGGAAAAAGCCTCTGACTATTCACTCTAGCTGTGCCTCTCATCAGCTTGTTCACCTCTTTCAAGTAGTCTCTCACCCTTCTTCACTCTAATGAGAAAACCCTTAGCTCCCTCAATCCTTCTTCATAAGACATGCCCTCCAGTCCAGGCAACATGCTGGTAAATCTCCTCTGAACCTTCTCTTAAGCTTCCACATCCTTCCTGCAATGTGGCAACCAGAACTGAACAAATATTCCAAGTGTGGTCTAACCAGGGCTCTACAGAGGCATAACCTTTTCAGGACATAACCTCTTAAACCCAATCCGCCTGTGAATGAAAGCCAACACACCATACGCCTTCTTCACAAACCAATCAACTTGGGTGGCAATTTTGAGGGATCTATGGATATGGATGCCAAGATCCCTGTGTTCCTCCACACTGCCAAAAATCCTGCCTTTAACCCTGTATTCTGCATTCAAATTCGACTTTCCAAAATGAATCACTTCACACTTTTCCAGGTTGAACTCAACCATGCCACTTCTCAGCCCAGCTCTGCATCCTGTCAATGTCCCGTTGCAACCTATTACAGCCCTCCAGACTACCCACCACTCCACCAACCTTCATGCCATTGGCAAATGTATAAATGACTTGGATGAGGAAGTGGAAGGGTGGGTCAGTAAAAGAGCAGAGGTGCCAGAACAGATGCCTATGGAACACGACTGGTCACTGAGCTCCAGACTGAATACTTTCCATCTACTATCACCCCTCTGTCTTCTACAGGCCAGCCAATTCTGTATGCAGACAGCCAAATTTCCCTGTATTCCATGCCTTCTTACTTTCTGGATGAGTCTACCATGGGGAGCCTTATCAAACACCTCGCTAAAATCCATGCACGCCACATCCACTGCTCTGCCTTCATTAATGTGTCATCGATCATTAAATAATTCAATAAGGCTGGTGAGGTTTGACCTCCCCCTCACAATACATGCTGACTATCTTTAATCTAACTATACTTTTCCAAGTAATCATAAATCCTGTCTCTCAGAATCCTCTCAACAATTTACCCACCACAGATGTAAGACTGACTAGTCTGTAATTCCCAGAATTATCTATATACCCTTTCTTGAATAAGGGAATAACATTTGCCACCCTCCAATCATCTGGTATTACTCCAATAGACGGTGAGGACGCAAAGATCATTGCCAAAGGTGCAGCAATCTCTTCCCTTACTGTAGTAACCAGGATATATCCTGTCTGGCTCAGGAGACTTATCTACCCTTACATTTTTCAAACTTTTCAGCACATCCTCCTTCTTAACATCAACCTGTTTGAGCATATCCTCACAAACATCCAGTCTCTCTCAGTAGTGAATACTGAAGCAAAGTATTCATTAAAGGACCTCCCCGACCTCCTCTAACTTCAGGCACAAGTTTTCTCCACTATCCCTAATCAGCCTTACCCTCACCTTGGTCATTCTCTTGTTCCTCACATAAGTGTAGAATGCCTTGGGGATTTCCTTAGTCTTACCCACTAAAACTTTTTCATGGCCCTTTCTAGCTCTAAGCCCCTTCCTGGCTACCTTGGAACCCTCTAGAGCCCTGACTGATCCCTGCCTCCTCAGCCTTAAGTAAGCTTCCTTTTTCCTTTTGACGAGAGGTTCTACATTCCTTGTCACCCAAGGTTACTTCAATCTACCATCCCTTTCTTGCCCATCCAGCACTACCAGCAAGTGCTCCCTAAATAATCTCCATATTTCAGTCATGCATTTCTGAGAACATCTCTTCCCAATCTGGGCACCCAGTTCCTGCCTAATAGGATTGTAACGCCACCTCCCTCAATTAAATATCTATCCCTCTCCTTGACTGTAGTAAAGGTCAGGGAGTTGTGATCACTATCACCAATGTGTGTGGGGGGTGGGTGTGTGGAGGTTCAGTGTGTGGGGGGAGGGGGGGGGCGGGGGGTGTGGGGTGTGGGGTTGGGACCAGGGAGATAAGGTGTGGGGTGTGGGGTTGGGACCCAGGGAGATAATGAGGAAAGAAATCAATCTGCGACTGGTACAGTTCAGAAAAGAAGTGAGTCAAATAGTCAGGGCAGGCAGGGACAAAGCAGAGAACAAGGTAGGACTGATAAATTAAACTGCATTTATTTCAATGCAAGAGGCCTAACAGGGAAGGCAGATGAACTCCTGGCATGGCTAGGAACATGGGACTGGGACATCATAGCAATAACAGAAACATGGCTCAGGGATGGGCAGGGCTGGCAGCTTAATGTTCCATGATACAAATGCAAAGGAAGGATAGAAAGGGATGAACTCCTGGCATGGCTAGGAACATGGGACTGGGACATCATAGCAATAACAGAAACATGGATGGGCAGGGCTGGCAGCTTAATGTTCCATGATACAAATGCAAAGGAAGGATAGAAAGGGAGGTGAGAGAGGAGGGGGAGTGGCATTTTTCATAACGATAGCATTACAGCTGTACTGGGGAGGATATTCCCAGAAGTATATCCAGGAATTTAATTGGGTGGAACTGAGAAATAAGAAAGGGATGATCACCTTATTGGGACTGTATCGTATAGATCCCCTAATATTCAGCAGGAAATTCAGAAATAAATTTGGAAGGAGATGTCAGTGAGAATAATAGGGTGATTATGGTAGGGGATTTTAACTTTCCAAACATAGACTGGGACTGTTATAGTGTTAAGATTTAGATATAGAGGAATTTGTTAAACATAGAACAGTACAGCGCAGTACAGGCCCTTCGGCCCTCGATGTTGCGCCGACCTGTCATACCAATCTGAAGCTCATCCCACCTACACTATTCCATGTACATCCATATGCCTGTCCAATGACGACTTAAATGCACTTAAAGTTGGCGAATCTACCGCTGTTGCAGGCAAAGCATTCCATACCCTTACTACTCCGAGTAAAGAAACTACCTCTGACATCTGTCCTATATCTATCACCCCTCAATTTAAAGCTATGCCCCCTCGTGCTTGCTGTCACCATACTTGGAAAAAGGCTCTCCCTGTCCACCCTATCTAACCCTCTGATTCTATGTCTCTATTAAGTCACCTCTCAACCTTCTTCTCTCCAACAAAAACAGCCTCAAGTCCCTCAGCCTTTCCTCGTAAGACCTTCCCTCCATACCAGGCAACATCCTAGTAAATCTCCTCTGCACCCTTTCCAAACCTTCCACATCCTTCTTATAATGCGGTGACCAGAACTGTACACAGTACTCCAAGTGCGGCCGCACCAGAGTTTTGTACAGCTGTAGCATAACCTCATGGTTCTGGAACTTGATCCCTCTATTAATAAAAGCTAAAACATTGTATGCCTTCTTAACAACCCTGTCAACCTGGGTGGCAACTTTCAAGGATCTGTGTAGATGGACACCGAGATCTCTCTGCCCATCTACACTACCAAGAATCTCACCATTAGCCAGTACTTTGCATTCCAGTTACTCCGACCAAACCGAATCACCTCACATTTGTCCGCATTAAACTCCATTTGCCACCTCTCAGCCCAGCTCTGCAGCTTATCTATGTAAGTGTGTACAAGAAAATTTTCTGATTCAGTATGTGGATGTACCTACTGGAGAAGGTGCAAAACTTGACCTACTCTTGGGAAATAAAGCAGGGCAGTTGACTGAGGTGTCAATGGGGGAGCACTTTGGTGCCAGTGACCGTAATTCTATTAGGGGGAGCACTTTGGTGCCAGTGACCGTAATTCTATTAATTTTAAAATAGTGATGGAAAAATGCTGGACCAGATCAAAAAGTTGAAGTTCTAAATTGGAGGAAGGCTAATTTTGACGGTATTAGACAAGAACTTTCAAAAGCTGATTGGGTGCAGATGTTCGCAGGTAAAGGGACGGCTGGAAAATGGGAAGCTTTCAGAAATGAGATAACGAGAATCCAGGAGTCAGTATATTTCTGTTCGGGTGAAAGGAAAGGCTGGTAGGTATAGGGAATGCTGGATGACTAAAGAAATTGAGGGTTTGGTTAAGAAAAAAAAAGGAAACATGTCAGGTATAGACAGGATAGATCGAGTGAATCCGTAGGAGTATACTTAAGAGGGAAGTCAGGAGGGCAAAATGGGGACATGAGATAGCTTTGGCAAATAGAATTAAGGAGAGTCCAAAGGGTTTTTACAAATACATTAAGGACAAAAGAGTAACTAGGGGGAGAATAGGGCCCCTCAAAGATCAGCAAGGCGGTCTTTGTGTGGAGCCGCAGGAGATGGGGGGGGGAAATACCAAACAAGTATCTTGCATCAGTGTTTATTGTGGAGAAGGAAATGGAAGACATAGACTGTAAGGAAGTAGATGGTGACAGCTTGAAAAATTTCCATATTATAGAGGAGGAAGTGCTGGATGTCTTGAAACGCATAAAAGTGGATAAATTCCCAGGACCTGATCAGATGTACCCTAGAACTCTGTGCAAAACTAGGCAAGTGATTGCTGGGCTTCTTGCTGAGATATTTGTATTATCGATAGTCACAGGTGAGGTGCTGGAAGACTGGAGGTTGGTTAACGTGGTGCCACTGTTTAAGAAAGGTGGTAAGGACAAGCCAGGGAATTATAGACCAGTGAGCCTGACGTCAGTGGTGGGCAAGTTGTTGGAGGGAATCCTGAGGAACAGGATGTACATGTATTTGGAAATGTAAGGACTGATTAGGGATAGTCAACATGGCTTTGTGCGTGGGAAATCATGTCTCACAAACTTGATTGAGTTTTTTGAAGAAGTAACAAAGAGGATTGATGAGGGCAGAGCGGTAGATGTGATCTACATGGACTTCAGTAAGGCATTAGACAAGTTTCCCCATGGGAGACTGATTAGCAAGGTTAGATCCATGGAAAACAGGGAGAACTAGCCATTTGGATACTAAAATGGCTCGAATGTAGAAGGCGGAGGGTGGTGGTGGAGGATTTGTTTTTCAGACTGGAGGCCTGTGACCAGTAGAGTGCCATGAGGATCAGTGCTGGGTCCTCTACTTTTCATCATCTATGTAACTGATTTGAATGAGAGCATAAGAGGTATAGGTAGTAAGTTTGCAGATTACAACGAGATCTTGATCAGATGGGCCAATGGGCTGAGTGACAGATGAAGTTTAATTTAGATAAATGCGAGGTGCTGCATTTTGGGATAGCAAATCTTAGCAGGACTTATACACTTAATGTATAAGTGTACTCCTAGGGAGAGTTGCTGAACAAAGAGACCTTGGAGTGCAGGTTCATATCTCATTGAAAGTAGAGTCGCAGGTAGATAGGATAGTGAAGGCGGCGTTTGGTATGTTTTCCTTTATTGGTCAGAGTATGGAGTACAGGAGTTGGGTGGACATGTTGCGGCCGTACAGGACATTGGTTAGGTCACTGTTGGAATATTGCGTGCAATTCTGGTCTATTGGAAGGATGTTGTGAAACTTGAAAGGGTTCAAAAAAGATTTACAAGGATGTTGCCATAGGGAGGATTTGAGCTACAGGGAGAGGCTGAACAGGCTGGGGCTGTTTTCCCTGGAGCATCAGAGGCAGAGGACTGACCTTATAGAGGTTTATAAAATCATGAGGGGCAGAGATAGGGTAAATAGACAAGGTCTTTTCCCTGGGGTCGGGGAGACCAGAACTAGAGGGCATAAGGTTAGGGTGAGGGGGAAAAGATACAAAAGAGACATAAGGGGCAACTTTTTCACACAGAGGGTGGTACATGTATGGAATGAGGTGCCAGAAGTGGGGGAGGCTGGTATAATTGCAACATTTAACAGATATCTGGATGGGTATATGAATAGGAAGGGTTTGGACGGATATGGGCCGGGTGTTGGCAGGTGGGACTAGATTGGGTTGGGATATCTGGTTGACATGGACGGGTTGGACTGAAGAGCCTGTTTCCGTGCTATACATCTCTATGACTCTTTGTAGGGTAACGGGTCTAGGTGGATTACTCTTTGGAGGGTCGAGTGTAGACTTGCTGGGGCAAATGGCCTGTTTCTACACTGTAGGGAATCTAATCTAATCTAAATAACATCACAGTTCCAAGTATTGATCCATGCTATTAGGTCATCACCCTTAAATCCTGATACTTCTGCATGAACACACACACACTTCAAACCACCACACTGACTGCAACTATTCCTTATTCCAGCCATTCTCTCCAAACCCTCACTACAATCAAAACTGGGGTGAGAAAACAACATTTTTGCCAGTCTTATGAAGTGCTGCTTTATTCAGGAGTTTTGAATGCACTGGTACACAGAGTTTTGCCGTCCTGAGGTCAAAGTAGGTAACTAGGAAAATTGGAGATGTCAATCACAAACATGGAAGTCTACAATTTTCTCTTGGTGTGGAGGTGCCGGTGTTGGACTAGGGTGGACAAGGTCAGAAGTCACATGACACCAGGTTATAGTCTAACAGGTTATTTGAAATCGCAAGCGTTTGGAGGGTTGCTCTTTAGTCAGGTGACTTTGGGAACAATCGGAGTAAATCGGGTGTTTCAGATCCTTAAGGTGACATTTTCGTGTACATCAAGTGTGCAACAATGCTTTGGTATAAATCCCACCACAGCCTTGTATAGTCCCAAACCCCTGGTCACATTTAGAAAAAAAATTTGCATCAACCGTCTCCCTGACAGTTAAATGAGGCCCAAACGTCATGTGGAATCGAGTTTCTATGTGAGGGATTAAGTACTGGTGAACAAAGAACATTTTATCAAAATTTTTCAAGTTGCACTCTTCAGGATAATTTGCAAGAAATACCAATTCAAGGGGAGACCTTGAATTTTTCAGCGATTCTCAAGTTCTGTACTACCAAATGATTATTGTTAAAAGGTAATTAGTGGAGACCATTGAATCACAGAATGGTTACAGCATTGACAGAGGCAATTCAGCCCATTATACCCACTTAACATTAGGTAAAAGCAACTCACTCAGGCCCATTCCTGCGTTTCGTTTTCCCTGCACATTATGGCTCTCCAGATGGTTATCTAATTTGAAAACCTCAACTGAATCTGCCTCTGGCACACTCCCAGATAGTTTTTCTTCCCAAATTCTAGTCACTCACTGTGTAAAGACTTTTCTTCTTTAGTCACCTCTGTTTCTTTTGACAAAATGACGGTGGTGATTCTCAAACTGTTTAAACTTTGTTTAAAAAACAAAAATCCTATTCAACGTTCAAAACACAGGAGTGAAAAAAGGAGTTTGAGACATAGAAAATAACGATTAAAGTTGCTGGAAAGGTTCAGCAGGCCGGGCAGCATCGATGAAGAGAAACGTTTTGGATCCTCAAGGAAGGAAGGGTTGCTGGACCTGAAACATTAAGTCTGATTCCTCTCCACAGATGCAGTCAGATCTGCTGAGCTTTTCCAGGGACTCCTGTTTTTGTTTCTGATTTACAGCATCCGCAGTTCTTCCAGTTTTTAAATTGATTTCAGTTACTGTGGGATTGTGGAGAAATATAGCAGCCTACTTAGACACACTCACGGTTAAAAAATGAGACCAATTAAGCTGTAATGATAACACAGTGAATATTAAGCTGGGTGTCATAACATCATCTTTCAATAATGCCTAGATGGTTTTGGAGTTTGCCATATCAGACAGACAAAGCGTCGAACGTGACATTCAAAAAGACTGTTGTTCTAACAATACAGGTATAGCCTGTCCTTAACAATACACTCAAGTGTCTACCTAGAGGGTGTGCTTCCTGTTGTGTGCGCGCGCGTACCTATGTGCGCACGTGCATGTTGGTGTACTCTGTGCCCTCGGTACGTGGCACTCAAAGCTTGCACCTTAAAAACAAGTGCAGCATCAAGGAGCAAACTGAAGCCTGACTGCACAAAAACACTGACAATTGGAGCAGATCATTTGGCCCATCGATTCCACTGCACCACTCAATATGGTCACCACTGACTTTTGGCTTCAGCCCACTGTTTTGATCACTCAATTCCTTCAGAATGCAAAAACCTGCCTATCCCAGCATTAAGTACTTTCACAAATAGAGACGTGTCACAAAGCTGGTCCCTTTTTTTCCTAAATGCTGTTCCTTTTCTCAAGGATACAGTGTCCTTGACTTTTTTTTTTAAAAAGAGGGGTCTTAAATGGGCTGGGCTCAGATTAGACAAATTTGGTACAGAGATGAAATGAATTTTGGGAGGCCTTTTGTTTATATGTAAACAGATAAGTCTTCAGGCCAAGATGGTCATGTTTTAGAAGTGATCTGTATAATGGAAGGGGAGTGGTCAGCTCTCGAGCTGAGCAATTCGGTCCAGAACTAGTTGGGAGTTCAACAGTAAGCTGTGTGGAAACAGGCGCTCTCTCTTTCTGCCCTTCTGACTTCAATTTTTTATTGGTGTGTAAGGGGGTTTGCTTAATGGGACTGTTGTGTATATTTGGAACGGCCTAATTAAGTCTCGTTTGGATAGACTCAGTTCTGTAGGGGTTCTTTATTCTGTTCTTTGTGTTTCATTGTGTAATTGTGCGAATAAATTTGTCAGTTTTAAAACCTAGTAATCAACCTCGTTCACCTCCTCTGGGTAATTTTCACCGAACACTTAACCAAAACAAATTGCTAAGTTATGCCCTGGGTTGACTGCTTAAGAGTGTTTTGAGTGGTCTGGCCTAGTCCATACACACTCTTCAATTCTCTGGGATGGAGAACTCCAAAGATTTTACAATCCTTTGATTGAACAAATTTCTCCTCAACTCAGTCCTAAAAGATCCAACATCTCTGCTCTCAGCTTAGAGCAGTAGAAATGATCTCTGACCATCTATCCAAAACAGCCCCTTCAGAATCTTGTCCACTGTAAATAAACCGCCTCTCATTCTTCAAAACTCCAGATTTATTTTTTAATTGCAAAAATATACTTTATTCATTAAAAAAGTCTTATGTATATACGTAGTCACAAACACAGCGGCATATCAAGGAAACCAACAAACATTGGAGTTTGACTCTATCCAAACAAACCAAAGGCATCTCTTACTTGAACCAGACTGTAGTTACATGCATGTGAGCGCGTGACACAGCGCGTGTCTCTCGCTATCTGTCTGATAACTGAATGGACCCCATTTAATTTCAGTAGAAAGACCTCAGTTAGTGGTCTTCAAAACTCCAGATAAGACTGACCTGCTTTGTTTCAACCTCTGAATTCTTTATTCCACTGGATGTTGAGCCCAAAGGAGCAGGAATTTCTGCATCATGTTACAGGGTGCGAACTACATTGACATTCATGCTGTTTTAGTTATAAAAACTGGGGTTCAATTCTGTTACCATGATAATGGAGTTTATGTTTGATAATGCAAACATATTCAGCTGGCTCAGAGAAAACAAATCTCCCCAGAGTAAATGAATGCTGTTGCAGAGGCCAGAACTTTGTTGCCAAAATCTTGGACTCTGTGATTCTGATTTATTACATGCTGAGGAGATGAAGTGTTTAGTTAACCATGTTGTAAATCTGCAATCTACCCTCATTATCACCACAAAATGATCCCTCTACTGTCACTCCATAGGAACCAGGGGGTGTATTCAACCCCTTGCGATTCGATGCATTCCCACTTTTGTCTTCATCCTTCGGCTTAAAATCTTTCAATCTCAGATTTGTAATCAATCTAGGGACAATTGCAGATGAAAGTTCCAAAATTCTACCACCCTTTGAGTACCGAAGTGTTTTTGAATTCCAATCCTAAAGTGCCTGGCTCCAATTTTCAGACTAGATCCCCAACCAGCGGGAATAGTTTCTCCCAATTTACCATTTCTCAGATCTTGAAAGCTTCAGTCAAATTACCCATTAACCTCAGGATCGTAATTTAACTCACAATTTGATCCCTGAAGACTACTCCTAGCATAAAGTCACCAAAGTCCTGGAGGACTATAGGGCAGCTCCCTCATTCTGGTGTGGGTTTAACCCAAGGGTCACTACACCTCCGGTGAGGGGAGAGATTGAGAAGCAGAGTCCTTCATGGTAACCTCAGCTGGAGTGGGTTTTGAACCCACGCTGTTGGATTCATTCTTCATTGCAAACCAGTTGTCCAATCAACTGAGCTAACTGACTCTGTAATGTAACTGCCTTTTCACTCGCGTATACTTACAACAATTCAAGAGCTATTTTGTGTATTATGAAGAAACCTACCTGAAGGTGCTGAGTCCTTGGAGATTGTTGTTTGGGATGGTGGCCGACTCCCACTGAACAAATAGCCGGAATCTGTTAGAAATGAACATCAAAATGTTTAGATCCCAATACTGGAGTTCACTTGAAACACTCAACAACTCTGACTGCTTAAAATGTTTAGACATTGAATTATTGCCAAATTTGTTGGCTCAATAGCAGAGGCGAGATAAAAGTAATTACTTCAAAATTAGATGGCCCACAATAATCTACATCAATTCTAGACATGACCATCTGCAATGGTTCACAGAGGAAGCAGTACATTGACAGGCAGATAGAGCTAAGCACTCATCCTTCCTTTTTGTCGAGTTAGCATGCTGGTACGTGAATGGTTGAGGAGAACGGTGAAGACGACAATTTATCTAACAAGTAATGAGGTGTCAAATAACTGGAATATTCTAGCACGACTCGCTGCATAAATACTGTTCATGGGAAATAAAACCGTGCCAGTTTCCCTGTGAGTATTCTATTTATCTCACATTATAATATACTGACAGTGATTTTATTACTGCGGGGATTACATTGTGGACTTTGTTCACAGAATTTGAGAATGATACATTACAGAAAGTGGCCATATGGGTCCTTTGCGACTGTGCTAGCTCTTTGATATGCCCATCCAGTTTGTCTGACTCCTTTGTTCTTTCCCCCTAAAGATGTTTCCCTTCATCAAAAAAATCATCTCATTCTCTTTTGAATGTGACTATTAAGTCTCTATCCCAAATAATAATAGCTTTCTGCATAAACAAAAAGATGTTTCTTGAGGTCACCTTTCTTTTGCCAACCACCTTAAATCCATGTCCTCAGAATCCTGACCCTTTCCCCAATGGAAACAGTTTCTCCATAATTACTCTATTGAACAGCTTAATTAAGTTTTCTATTAATCTTCCCTGCTTTAAGGAAAACAGCTCCATTTCTCCAAACTCTCAAGCTATCATCTTGAAAACATTCTACACTTTGTAAAGCTTTGTCATCCTGCCTGAAGAATGGTGTCTAGAATTGAACATAACACCCTTGCTATGGGCTATCTAGTGTTTAATAAAATGAGTGTCAGAGAGAGTCTATCTTGTCCATGCCCACTAGATATCCTAAATTAATCTAGTCCCATTTGCCAGCTTTTGGCCCACATTCCTCTCAACCCTTCCTATTCATATACCCATCCAGATGCCTTTTAAATGTTATAATTGTACCAGCCTCCACTTCCTCTGTCAGTTATCCCACAGATCTTTTTTAAACCTTTCCCTTCTCACATCAAACCTATGGCCTCTAGTTTTGGACTCCGAGAAAAAGACCTTGTCTACTCACTCTATCCATGGCCCTTATGATTTTATAAACTTCTAGGAGGTCACTTTTCAGCCTCCGCCGTTTCAGCGAAAAAGTCTATTCAGCCACTCCCTATAGCTCAGATCCTCCAATCCCGGCAACATCCTTGTAAATCTTTCTTTGTACCCTTTCCAATTTAACAACATCCTTCCTATATAGTGGGGAGACCAGAATTGAATACAGTATTCTAAAAATGGTTGGCATAACTTCATTGTTTGTGAATGTTAGTCATCGACCATTAAAAACATTCACTGAACATGCTTTAACAGAGAAGAATGCATTTTCATGGATATGCTTGGGAACTTGACTAAACTAAGATTGTGACCATTGGAGACAACCTGATATATAATGTAGAAGATACAGCAGAAGCTTTTATTCTCTCTAAAAGATTGCCTGTAGCTAGCAAACTTAGCTTAGAAGGAATGAAACAAGAAATAATTCCTGGCTACAATCCCTATAACCACCTTGCTTCATAAAATACACTTTAGCACCCTGTTTGCACCACACCCCTCCCTCCCAATCCTGTCACCCCTGCATAAGACAGGAGACTTCTGGGTGCTGAAAAACAGAATTTATTTATCTTGGCAATCCCCATTGAAACATTAGAAAATAACAGTTACTAGCCATGAGCAAGCCATTCAGTCCCTTTAGCCTGCTGCACCATTTAACACAACCGTGACTGATCTCATCTCGGCCTCAACTCCAGTTTCTTGCCCGCTCTCCATAACCTGTTATTTATGAACAATCTCTCTATCTCCTCCTTAAACCTACACAAAATCCCAGCACCCTGGGGTTTGAATTCATGACCCTTTGAGAGAAGTAATTCCTCATCTCTGGTTTTAAATCTGCTACCTCTTATCCAAACCTATGACCTCTCGTTGCCTCACATGAAAAACATCATCTCTACGTCTACGTTGTTAATCTCCTTTAGCATCTTCTCTCCCTCAATTAGATCTCCTCTCATTTTTCTAACTCCAGGAAGTACAGATCTACTGCCCAATCTCTCTCCAAAAGACAAACTCCTCATCGCCGGAATCAAACTTGTGAAGCTCCTCTGAACTGTCTCCAATGTAACATCCTTCCTCAAGGGGATCAAATTGTATACAATATTCCAGGTGTAGCCTCACTAATGCCTTGTACAGTTCCAGCAACACTTCCCCACTTTTATACTCTATTCCTTTAGTGATAAATGAAAAATTAGGACAGGGAGAAGTATCCTAATTTTGGCTATGGATATTACAGAAGCCAGACCCTGCCTTTTCATGCTATTAAAGGAGCAAAATAGAACCACGATGGAGACAAAATCATTAAGTAGACTCACAAAGTTTGTTTAAGAGATAATTGTACACCGTCAAGAACTGGTAGACGGGTTACCCATTTCCAACATTCACAGGTCCAATTTCAACCCAGAAAGCACAACAGATTCCACAAATAGATTAGATTAGATTACTTACAGTATGGAAACAGGCCCTTCGGCCCAAAAGTCCACACCGATCCTCCGAAGAGCAACCCACCCAGACCCATTCCCCTACATTTACCCCTTCACCTAACACTATGGGCAATTTAGCATGGTCAATTCACCTAACCTGCACATCTTTGGATTGTGGGAGGAAACCGGAGCACCCAGAGGAAACCCACGCAGACACGGGGAGAATGTGCAAACTCCACACAGTCACCTGAGGCGGGAATTGAACCAGAGTGTCTGGCGCTGTGAGGCAGCAGTGCTAACCACTGTGCCACCATGCTGTCCTAGCTAAACAAGAGAGGAAAAAATAAAAAAAAAACAAAGCAGTTTAAATCTATTTCAAAGTTTAACTCAAAGAGCATCCTCAAAGTATCCAAGATGGCGGTAGAGTTGGGGTCGTGAGCTCTGTACCTTCCATTTCTTTTCTTTTCCTCTTTTCATGTGTTTTTTTCCCTGTTCTACTTACCTCCTGTTCCCAGAGGGCATGGGTGGCATCTAGTTGAGCCAGCACAGACTCGAGGGGCTCCAGGCCTCAAGGTCAAGCCCAGCATGGCCTCATCTGCTTTTTTTTGTCTCTCTTGTTCAGCTTTAGAAGGACTAACATGCTGAACTTTTAACTTTATTTCTTAATTTTTCTAACCTATACCTAAGACGCTGCCAGAATTTACACCATTGTACATTTCTCACTGTACTCCTGTACTTGAGTACACGTGACAATAAAACCTAATTATTTCATTTTTTTCCCCCAAAATCTCTAACACACTGAATTCCCACTTTCTGCTTTGGCTATTTCAAACTATTGGATGACTCAATTATTTTCTTTAAATCACAAAAACTGACAGAACTATCAGCAGGTTATAGATTTGATCTATTCAACAAAAGCAGGAATACCTTCTGACTGAAACGGTGTTTGAAAAGTTGTCAATATTAACGGCAAAGTGGAGCTTTGCTAGCCTACTGTGCTGACTATTCCACCGGTCTTTGATCTGCCTGGCATCTCCGAGCTCACTTCAAAGGGGTGCATAGACAGGAGGTGGTGATAAAAGGAAGTTTTCTTTCCTCACCATGTTACAGCGTACGGTCAAGTAACTGTAGGATAAACTGCAGAGTATTTCCAAAAACCACTACATCAAACATTTGATAGAATAGAATCTTTCGCATTGTTCGGAGTAACAACACATTTCCCCTGGAATTAAAGCAAAGCATTTTTGACATTCCTTTCACCATGACTTTGCTCAAGTTCCTTTCAGGTGTTGGGAGCTGCTGGCGGAAAAATGAATGTGGCTGGTAATCCGCGGGAACCTTCACGCTGTCACAAAACAGGGGGAACAATGATCCCCAACACCTGCAGGTCAGAGGTCAAGGAGTCAATCTCTAAAGCATCTTGGAGTTGAATGTTAGGACTACTCAGAGCAGTGAATTTGTCAAACTGGTACGATACGCTGCTCGTTTCTTCATGAGCAGGTGTGAGCTGAGTATGTGTTGATTATAATAGTAGGACCCTTTAGTCTTTTTGTTCCCCAAAATTCTTAAAACAGATTTATCTCTTCCCTCACATAATCAGTGAACCTTGCTGCCCCACACACATAGGAAGTAGTTAAAGGTAGAGAAAACATTACTAGAGAAAAATGTGAATGATGGGAACATTTTGAGAAGATAATGGTTTGTGGAAGAATAACTCAATAACAGTTCCTGATACTTAACATAAGTATTCCTGCATTCAAAAAGCTAGTTAAATCACAGTTACAATTGCTGATCACGTATGAATTGAACAGTTGAGTAAACATTGAGATGAAGATTTGGGGAAGGAATATTTGACCAAAATCTTGCACAACCACAAAAACCACTACTTCAAACATTTGATAGAATAAAACCTTTCACATCATTTGCAGTAACAACACATTTCCCCTGGAATTTTTTATTTAAGAATAATAATTCAGTGAGCGACTACCACAACGTCATAAGCAGTCACACTCTACTTTGTGACAACACATTGCAGTGTGGGAGGTCACTGGAACACTCAAGGTGACCTCTATAGGCAGAAGGCTGGTGCTGTACCATACTGGGATGTTAGCCCCAATTCCTATGCTTAAATCTCAGGAGTGGAATTTGAACCGAGAGCACTACCGAGTGAGCCACAGAATGCAATTAAAGGAGGTGAAGCTGAGCTATGCTATTGCAAAGAGGAGGAAAGCATAAGTGGAGAATTTGCTCTGTGAAGGAAGAGTATGAATGGGAAAAAAAGTATGTTTTTCAATAAAACGTACTGCTGAAGGAATCCAAATGTGGGGTCGGGGAGGGAAGCAGGGGGACGAGAAGGTACATCTGAAATACTGCGCTGTTTGATAATAACGGATTGGAAGATGGGAAGGCGTGAGGTTAATTTGTATCAAACTGAAATATTCTGACTGAATTGAGATTCTTGAAGATGAAGATAAGATAGGTATAAAAAGGTAGAATGAGATACTGCACTGCAATCAAACACTTCTCATCACAAATCACCAGAAAAGCTGGTCCCAGAGTTCCGGGAGACCCCCAGCTTAAATACCCCCATTCAAATCCAGCTGCACTGTGGAAAGGATACAAAAGGAACAAATTAATTGCCCATTCTTTTTAACACAGTCATTGTTTTCCTTTCAAGTGAGGAGTAATGAGGGAAGATGCTCTTTCAAATCAGATAATCAGTGATTCCTGCTGACCCCCTTCAAACCGCCTGTGTACATGTTTCACCTGCCTTTGTGTGTTCGAGTGATCAGAGCCACGTCAACAGCTATTGTTCTCCATCTCTCAACTCCATTTATCACCATCTGAAACTGACAGGCCTTCAAGGAAATAGGGGCTGCAGCCAAACTTGAACTCATACAAGGCTGTCAGCCCCAAATCATAAATCTTTCTGGGGTCAACTGCTTGTCTTCAACTGACACCCGCATACCATCATTTATCACGTCAAGTTGGTCGCTTTACTACCGTGTCGTCTGCAATGGCTGGCTGCAAATGTAAGGTGCAACTTTCAGTTGAGAAAGCAAGGGGCATTTTCACCATTTGCTTTTGTGCATCCCGCAAGTTCATTCTTTGAGGCGAAAGAAACAGAAGCTCTAAGCAATTAAAGAGGAAAGTTCTGTCCTTGCAATCAAGATGCATCGCTTGTTGAGTATTTGGGGACTTTAAAAGAAAATTTAAAATCTTCTTTTAGAACAACGAGGACTAGGAGAATTCAGCTCCTCCAGTTGCTCCTCTCTCACCACGTGCCCAGTGAGAAAAAGAGTCCTTCAGTTTTAAGAGCATTGTTGTGGCTCCAACTTAGAGGGTTACTGTTGCTTTAGATGAACAACGTCCCTCACATATCTGCACAGCTGGAGCAAGGTAAGATGGGCTGGTTTGTGGGAAAATCAGCAAAGCAAGAATGGGGTCATGGAGGTCAGACATGGGATGCCATGAATCTAATGCCCAGCAGCTGCCGAATGGTCAATTCCACTGGAGGGGAAGCATCACCATCTGGAGCCAACTGGAGTAGCTGAGGACCAAGTGGAGGAAAAGCCAGAGGCTGTGGATACTGGGCTGTGAGCTCTGCTTACATTTATAATTGTGGGCTAGCCATGCTTGATGAGGCAGTGGAGAGGGGGGGCACCAGAAGACAGTGAGGCCAAGGATGGGAGATCCTCAATCGTCCCCATGGATTCCTGGATCATAGGAAACTTGTATCGCAAATAGGAGATCTGAAATGGCTTCCCAATTGGAGTGTGGGACCTTGATTTAAATATGAATGTGGTGTTAATATTATCCTCCACTTCCAACCCCCACACACTACCAAAGTGGATCAATATTTCCTCCCAAAGTCTACCACCCTTAAAAAAGTAGCAGATGTGCACGATATTTTGGACATGCATCCTTGTATTGAACTCAATGACCTTCCCTCCATCACAAGGTCAGAAATGGGGATGTTCACTGATGATTGCACAATGTCCAGCACC
This sequence comes from Chiloscyllium plagiosum, assembly GCF_004010195.1. Taxonomy (NCBI): domain Eukaryota; kingdom Metazoa; phylum Chordata; class Chondrichthyes; order Orectolobiformes; family Hemiscylliidae; genus Chiloscyllium; species Chiloscyllium plagiosum. The sequence continues at coordinate 36,961,686 of NC_057743.1, read as the reverse complement.
ATTTGCGACTCCTCAGAGACTGAAGCAGTCCATGTACAAATACAACAAGATCTGGACAATATCCAGGCTTGGGCTGACAGGGGGAAATAACATTCTTGCCACACAAATGCCTGGCTATAACCATCACCAATTGAGAGACAATCTAACCACCGCTCGACATTCCATAGTGTTCCCACCATGGAATCCCCCACTATCAACATCCTGGAGGTTACCATTGACCAGAAACTCACTGGACTCCCCACATAAACAAACAATGGCTACAAGAACAGGTCAGAGGCTGGAAATACTGCAGCAAATAATTCACCTCGTGATTACCCAAAGCTTGTCCACCATCTACAAGGTGCAAGTCAGGAGTGTGATGGATCTTCCCCACTTGCCTGGATGAGTACAACTCCAGCAACACTCAAGAAGCTTGACACCATCCAGGACAAAGCAGCCTGACTGATTGGCACCACATCCACAATCATCCATCCCTCCACAGACAAGGGCAGCAGATATATGGGAACACCATCACCTTCAAGTTCCCCTTGAAGCCACTTACCATTCTGACTTGGAAATATATTACTGTTCCTTCACGGTGGCTGGTCAAAATCCTGGTATTCTCTCCCTAATGGCATTGTGGGTCAACCCACAGCAGGTGACTACAGTGGTTCAAGAAGGCAGCTCACCACTATCTGATCAATCACAAAATTGGCTGATTTTAAGTGACTAAAGACTCAAGAGGTTTAGCCTGATTGTGTCTCCACAATCTGATGGACCCAACAAATTACACCACAATATTATTTGTTATATTTGATACAACTTTGTTAATTAATTGGCACAAATAATCATGGAGGCTCCCCTCTATATCAATACAGATCTCCCCCCGGGGTTTGTCATGAAAATAAAATTCAACACCATACTTTTTGAATGGTTAAATTTTGAATGGTAACACACATTGAGGCAGTGCCCTTTCTTAATGAAAGAACTGAAAATCTGAAAACCCTTTTCTCATTAATTAATACACCAAAACAAAACTTAGACAACATTCCCCCCAATCCCAAACTACTTTATTCCATTGTTGACAGTTCGAAGCATTGTACGATTGTTCAAACAGAAATGCTGAGAGCAATTCTGTAATTTTCTAATGTAATTCCAATGCCAGAACAAAATGGTCCATAATTCACAGTAATAACTGAACTACAGAACTGGTAAATACTAATTAAAAAAGGGTTAAGTAAAGTTTCAGGTACAAAATCAAATAACTTTGTGTGGAACAACATCTTACAAAATGTTGCATATACATAATTAAGGATTTAAAAAAACTACAGCTAATGTAACCAAGTCTAGTCCCAACACCAGATTGATGCCAATGGAACTGATGACCTGGTCTCATTATCTGCTACATCCCTTTTAATTCTTTGACCTCCATCCAATCCTTCCTCTCAGCCTTAATCCTGCAAAAGCCCCATCCCAAAACTCCTTCAGCTTCTTTTTGCAATGCCTTACCCCAAAGCAGATTCTCACGGTGTGAGCGTAGACAGGGGGGAGCCACACAGGATGATGGCTGTCTTTAACTAGAGTTCAGCCATGCACCATTTCTTCCCTGTGACTACTGGTCAAACAATCTGTCCTGGTATGTGTTTTAGTTGCAGTAGGATATCTTTACCTAATGCAGCAATACTCATGTTATCCCTTGTAACATTAGGAATTAGCACATGGTGATGAAAAATCCAATAGATGCTTATTACAGTTCACTAATGCATACAAATGTTATATTTATCACTATTTCTGTGTTGACATTAAGCCATTTAACCACAGAAGGCACACCTCCAATCTGCATGTCTTGTTTCAAGCGACCCCAGTTAAGATAAGAGTCTGAGATCTTTATACTCTCAGGTCACATGTTATAATGATATCATGTGCATCTCTCAACGTATGCTGACATATTAACTGTGTCTCCGAAAGGTACATTGACGTACTGCCCATGAGACATTGGCAGAAAGGGGGATGTTCTGTAATGATATAATGGAAGCGTGTATTACAAGTAAGGCAGCTGGCAATGTTTGCCTCACATGCAGATGGCATCCACGTCTCTTGGATGTTTCACTTAGTCTGTGAATGGTCTCCATACTATAGTTCAGGGAAAACCATGATCACCATCAGCAATAAGAAAAATGTCCGAGTTACAGTTTAAAATGAAAGGAAAGTGAAGGATGGAACTAATTTTATTTGAATCATACCCATGTGTGTTGTGTGTAAAATCTTAATAGATCAAATTTAATTGAGATTGTGGTTTCTGATTTGAGAAACTTAAAAATCAAATGGGAATTTCCAACTGGGGGCGGAATCCATAATGAACAATTTCATTATTTTTGCACCTTCCCCTCCCGAGTCAGCCTTCCACAAGCACCATTCCCTCTGGCGCACTCCTCCTTCTCCACTCTCAGCCTTCATCACACTTCCATGATACCTTCCACTGCAATTGCAGAAGATGTAAAACTGCCCATTTTACTTCCTCCCTCCTCAGTACCCAAAGCCCCAGACACACCTTCCGGATGAACCCACACTTCACTCAATCCATTTTACTGCAGTAGCTGTTCACAATGTGCTCTGCTCTACACTGGGTGACCGCTTTGCAGAACATCTTTGTTTGACCACGCGGCTATCTTTCTGCTCCTTGCTGCCATGCTACATCATTGCACAATCAGCACTGTCAGAACTTTCTTTCTCACTCTTTGTGCACTTTTGGCATGCCGCCCCATTGATCTGAGGTGGCTTCTATTCCTTTGCAATGATCAGCAACAATATGACCATCTGGGCTGGTTGCAAATTCTAGAAACCTTTGCTGGTATCCAAGAACAGTATTTGCAAACAAGCACACTTTGCCCAGGATGCAGTGTTGGTAACTCTGTACCTTCTCATCGCATACCACTTTTACTGTCTGCTTTTCAAGATAATCTCCTGTGTCGCTTGGTTAGACAATCGATTGTTTGCACTTACCTCCCGAACAATGAGTTGTGCTGGGGATGGTAATCTCTTCCCCTCCAATGATACACAACAACAGAGCAATGTGCTGTGACAATCTTGCACTGTTTGAAATTTGAGGATCATGGATTTAATTTGATTGTATGTACCATGTGTTCTGCTGTACCATTTGAAATTGGATTGTGGGGTGAAGACACGATATGGGTCACTCTCCACTTCATATGTGTGATGAACGAGTTGGCAAGTGCACTGGAGCCTGTTGTTCAAAACACTCTGCTCCAGGGTGCCAAATATTCTGAAAATAACAATTACTACATCACTGAGGTTACAGTGGTTGGGTTGCTAAGTCATCCAATAGGAAAATTGGGCAAGAAATTGTCACAAGGACGCAATCATCCAGGGGACTGTGAATACATCTATTAAGAAGAAATAGCTGGAACAGTGTGTGGATATAGAGGCTCCCTTCACTGCTGGGGTTGATATACTTAGCATGCCTCACATGCATTCGCAATGCAACTATCCTGCTTCATTACAAGTCAGCATACATACGAGGTGTATCGTATGTTCAGTATTCACATTACCCTGGCATAACGTAGATATGATTACTTGGTATAATGCTTTTGGTGTCAGAACTTGTTATAATATACCAAAGTTTGTCTTTGTATGGCCAAAACTAACAAATTTTCTCAGGTAATTCCTTTATTCTCTCAGGTCAGCTACGAATAATGGTCTTTTGCAAACCTTGTAGCTGCTTATCTTTGGCAGCTGCCAATTGCAACTCTTGATACTGGCTCTTGCCAAAGTGCAACAGATCAACTGAACATTTTCACCATCTGACTGCTTACTGTGTGGTCTTGTTCTACCACAGGCTTGAATCTCCCGAGTTGTGACTACATCGGGATCTGTACATCCTGGTGGTTCTATCACTGCTGGGATGCTGGTACCTAACTTCCTGAAATCTTGTGCCTGTTAAGATGAGAGTGTGTGTTCACACGCAATTTAATTCTGCCAATGCATGGAATTGGTGATTCTTTGAATGCTGAGATGGTTTCTTATGGACTGCATTACGCAGTGCCGCTCACTAAGGGACATATTGTTCAGGACATATGGAGGAACTAGCTGCTGTATCAATTTTCATTTTTAAGGTACATGAGCCTGCCTTTTCAGGGAATATGGTATTGAATTGTTCTAAAAGCTTCTGATTGCCTTATGCTGTGATGTTAACCATATGGAAACCTTGGTCATCTTTTGAAATTTGCCTGGCTGACTCTGAACCTCCGTGATTTGCTTGCGTTTGTGAACACTAACATTTCCCTTGCTGTCAGTGATGTAATATCTTTGCACCAAATCAGTGGCTGTTTGCATTATGTTCTGAGCTATACATGCTTTACAGATATGCAGAAAAGCTGGAGAGTCCTTCGGATAAGGATGACAAACCTCATCCAGTACGGATTTTGTTAGCATATTGTGTTTTGCTGACTGTAGCAATAGCGGTGAGCTGCCACTTCAGCTTTCCATTTGCATCCATCCCCAAGTGATTTATCAATAGTGTGGCCTTCCTTCTTCCCCAGAAGATCTCTCCTAAACACTTTAATAGGTATAGAGGCAATTGCTAATTCCATGAACCTCTCAGAGTTCCTCTTCAGTAAAGTCAAATCTATTGTTGCAGGAACTTCGAACAAACTGATCGAATAACTCTTAGGGTTACTGTCTAGAGGTAGAGTCGGTTAATCCTGAAATTTGAGCAGGTCTAATACCTTCCGGATCTTTGATTGTCCACAGAAAGAAGGAATTTGTTAATTCTGTGAAGCCCTTTCTGAGGGAGGGAAAGGGCTTGAAGTCACTAGGTTGAAGAACTCCTTAGTGAACCAAACATAATTTATCCCTCAACCAAGATCATTCAAACATTTATCGCATTGACACTTAGAATCTACACTTTAACATGATGATCTACCATGGTAGAAGACAGAGGGTGGTGGTGGTGGAGTGTCTTTTTCAGACTGGAGGCCTGTGACCAGTGGAGTGCCACAAGAGGAGGTGCTGGGCCCTCTACTTTTTGTCATTTACATAAATGATTTGGATGTGAGCATAAGAGGTACAGTTAGTAAGTTTGCAGATGACACCAAAATTGGAGGTGTAGTGGACAGCAAAGAGGGTTACCTCTGATTATAACAGGATCTGGACCAGATGGGCCAATGGGCTGAGAAGTGGCAGATGGAGTTTAATTCAGATAAATGCGAGGTGCTGCATTTTGGGAAAGCAAATCCTAGCAGGACTTATACACTTAATGGTAAGGTCCTAGGGAACTTGCAAGGGTTCAGAAAAGATTTACATGCATGTTGTCAGGGTTGGAGGGTTTGATTTATAGGGAAAGGCTGAATAGGCTGGGGCTGTTTTCCCTGGTGTGTCGGAGACTGAGGGGTGACCTTATAGAGGTTTACAAAATTATGAGGGGCATGGATAGGATAAATAGACAAAGTCTTTTCCCTGGTGTTGGGGAGTCCAGAACTAGAGGGCATAGGTTTAGGGTGAGAGGGGAAAGATATAAAAGAGAGCTGAGGGGCAACTTTTTCACACAGAGGGTGGGTACATGTATGGAATGAGATTCCAGAGGATGTGGTGGAGGCTGGTACAATTGCAACATTTAAAAGGCATTTGGATGGGTATATGAATAGGAAGGGTTTGGACAGATATGGGCCGGGTGCTAGCAGGTGGGACTAGATTGGGTTGGGATATCTGGTCGGCATGGACGGGTTGGACTGAAGGGTCTGTTTCCATGCTGTACATCTGTATAACTATGTGTGGAACGTGCACAAGGAGAAAACTACCTGCATCTTGGTATCATGCAAAACAGAAGGCTATTTATTAGCCAGTGTGCTCTACATGCTAGTCTATTTGTTAGCCCACATAAATGGGTAAAACTGCCAATGAGCTCTGTAGACAGTGTACAATTACGACAACGGAACTGGGCAGTTTGCAGATGCTGACTTCTCGCGCTGGGATCCCGCTTGGACTCCGGGCTTTGGCTGACGTTTGAACACAAGTTATCCCAGCAGTTGGGAGTGAATCTTCCAAGTCTGTGCCTGCGGTTGCTGGGGATTTGAGGCAGGACATGTTTACCTCTTGGGCAATTTCCTACACAGTTTCAGCACTTGCATTCAGCCAGGATTATAGAATCCCAACAGCGGAGGGGTAAGCCTTTTGGCCCATCGAGTCCACATCGTCCCTCTGAAGAGCATTCGACCCAGATCCATGCGTTCCCCCTACCATATCCTATCCCTGTAACCCTGCATTTTCCATGCCCAGCCAGCAAGACTACACATTTCAGGATAAATTAGCATGCACATCTAAGGAGGAAACCGGAGCACTTAAAAACTATTGATTGATTCAGAAGAGACATAGGGAGAATGTGCAAACTCCACACAAAGTTGCCTGAGGGTGGAGTTGAATCCGGGTCTCTGGCGCTGTGAGGCAGCAGTGCTAACCACTGAGCCACTGAGGTGCTCCAGCATGGATAAGGGAACAGGGCTAGGGTGGGGGAGGAAGGAGGAGAGCATCAGTTAGATGATAAAACCAACACAACATGAAAGTATACTCAGAGGAAACAGATCTCCATGCCACTCTCAGTGAGAAGGGATCTTTCAGAACTTAGCGCGGGAAGAACAGAAAAATATTTAACTTTTCTTGACCTTTTTTCTTTTCAGACAAGTGACTTTCCAGTGAGTTCTCCGAGCTACCTCACAAAGACCCATCACTCTAACACTGTAGAGCAAAGGCTTAATTTGCCTTTTAATTTGCTAGTTCAACTAAAGGTTTGTCTTCAAACTTTCCGTTGTCAGGTCATTAATGAAAAGCTTTCTTCCAAAACAGAATTAACAAAAAAGTAATTGAAAGGCACAGAGACACATCTTGTTTTTATTCGTGCATTTTGACCACCTTTTTAAAAACTACATCATTATCTTGTTTTTCTAAAAAATAATCTTAAACGAGGCTGTAAGCAGCTCTGAGCAACTCAGAGACTGAAGCTACAAGGGAAACTGTAGGTGTCAGCTGCCTGCACCTGTGGAACGAGACTGGAATGGGAGAAATGTAATCCCCAGCAAGCCTGTATCTGTCTTAGGCCTCCCCAGACCTACTTACAACCAATCTGCAGTGATGACAGATTAAATCAGGATGCTTTACTCTGAAGTAGGTTTGCTCATTTACCTAGAGGATTTAGACTCAAAATAATCGGCCCTTTCTTGGAAACCTTCAAAACCTTTGGAAACACCACAACGAAGTGAGGACTATTATTCCGACTGAAGGTCCAACTGAACAAACGTGCTCATAAAATACACGCAGAGTTCAGCCTCAGCCATTTATTATTTATTTAATTCACTGAGAAACAATTCCTCACATACTTGTACACAAACACATCACGGCTCAATCACAAAGTCTCTCATTCAAAATGCTGCTATCTGCATCCTCGCTGGCATCAAGTCTCACCATCGATCACGTCCTCCCAAACTGCACTGGGTCCCATGCTGCAAGTTAAACATTTTCAGAATTCTCTGTAAATTTTGCCAAGATCTCACCACTTCGAGATATCCACCAACGTTATAACCTTATCAAAATGCTGCTCTCCCGGGAGTCTCTCAACCACTTTCTCCTTCAGTCCACCAATGTGTCCCACTTTCAGTCGGTGATTGGGGTTTTGGCAATCTGAGCTTACTTCAAAACCTGCAAAACCCTCCTTTTCTCCAACTCCTTTATTCTTTGTGCCTCAGGATATCCCTGCACCTGTCACATATCCACAGCTTGTTTCTGGTTCTTAGTAAATTGAAGGAAAAGTACAAACAAGGGAGAGGCATAGCCTATTCTACCCCCTGCTGTCCAGCTCAAGAGTGGCATTGGAAACAGACTCCCACCTCCCTCCATTACACAAACATGAATTCTGAACAGGAGCAGGTCATTCAGCCCATCGAACCTTCGCCATTCAACTGCAAGAGTAGATTGTTGCTGCTAATGACCTTTCACCCCCTTGCTCATCAAGGATCTGCCTATCCCTGCCTTAATAACCATCAGAACCTCTGCCTTCATCACCTTTTGAGGAAGAGACTCATGACCCGCTGGAAAGAAATTCTCCCAGTTTTAAACGGACAATCCCTTATTTTTAAGTAGTGATCTCTAATACTATATTCTTCCATAAGAGGACACATCCTCACCATGTCCACCTGGTCAAGCCCCCTCAGGATCAAGTATATTTCAATCAAGACATTGTGTGGCTCTATTATATCCCACTTACCAACGCTCAAAGCACAGGATGGAGAACATAATTGACTAAAATGAGTTAATTATGGCTCATTCAATTTAAACTGATGTAAATTAGATATGTAGCAGCTTTTATTTGGCATCATCAGTTAATAGTTAATGTGCAGATATATACATCTGCGTCTGGTCACAAGAAAGAGATGACATGGTCAGACCTTTTTGGCCAATCTAACAAATATTTAAATTGAGAAAAGTTATGGCGCTTCATATAGTCAGAGATGTACAGCATGGAACCAGACTCTTCGGCCAACTTGACCATGCCTTGCAGATATCCCAACCCAATCTAGTCCCACCTGCCAGCACCTGGCCCATATCCCTTCCTCTTCCTATACCCATCCAGATGCCTCTTAAATGTTGCAATTGTACCAGCCTCCACCACATCCTCTGGCAGCTCATTCCATACCCGTACCACCCTGTGTGTGAAAACGTTGCCCCTAAGGTCTCTTTTACATCTTTCCCCTCTCACCCTAAACCTATGTCCTCTAGTTCTGGACTCCACGACCCCAGGGAAAAGGTTTTGTCTATTTACTCTATGCCCCTCATGATTTTATAAACCTCTATAAGATCATCCTTACATCTTTCCCCTCTCACCCTAAACCTATGTCCTCTAGTTCTGGACTCCACGACCCCAGGGAAAAGGTTTTGTCTATTTACTCTATCTATGCCCCTCATGATTTTATAAACCTCTATAAGATCATCCCTCAGCCTCAGACGTTCCGGGAGAAAATAGCGCCCGCCTGTTCAGCCTCTCCCTGTAGCTCAAATCCTTCAATCCTGGCAACATTCTTGGAAATCCTTTCTGAACCCTTTCAAGTCTGATAGGAAGGAGACTAGAATTGCATGCAAAATTCCAAAAAAGTGGCCTAACCAAGGTCCTGTACAGCCGCAACATGACCTTCCAACTCCTGTACTCAATACTCTGAACAATAAAGAAAAACATATCAAACGTCTTCTTCACTATCGTATCTACCTGTGACTCCACTTTCAAGGAGCTATGAACCTGCACTCCAAGGTCTCTTTGTTCAGCAACACTCCCAAGGAACTTACCATTAAGTGAATAAGTCCTGCTTAGATTTGCTATCCCAAAATGCAGCACCTCGCATTTATCTAAGTTAAACTTCATCTGCCACTCCTCAGCCCATTGGCCCATCTTATCAAGATCCTGTTGTAATCTGAGGTAACCTTCGCTGTCCACTACACCTCCAATTTTGGTGTCATCTGCAAACTTACTGTACCTCTTATGCTCACATCCAAATCATTTACATAAATGACAAAAAGTAGCAGATCCAGGACCGATACTTGTGGCACTCCACTGGTCACAGGCCTCCAGTCTGAAAAACAACCCTCCACCACCACTCTTTGTCCACCTTGGAGCCACTTTTGTATCCATGTATTCAGTGAGATCTAACCTTGCTAATCAGTCTCCCATGGGGAACCTTGTCGAATGCTTTACTGAAATCCATATAGATTATATCTACTGCTCTGCGCTCATCAATCCTCTTTGTTACTTCTTCAAAAATAAATCAGTCAAGTTTGTGAGTAATGATTTCCCACGCACAAAGCTATATCGACTATCCATAATCAGCCCTTGCCTTTCCAAATACATGTAACATCTTGTCCCTCAGGATTCCCTCCAACAACTTGCCCACCACCTACATCAGGCTCACCGATCTACAGTTCCATGGCTTGGTGTTGCCACCTTTCTTAAATAGTGGCACGTTAGCCAACCCCCAGTCTTCCAGCACCTCACCTGTGACTATCGATGATACAAATATCTCCGCACAAGGCCCAGCAATCACTTCCTTAGCATCCCACCGAATTCAGGGTACACTTGATCATGTCCTGGGGACTTATCCACTTTTATGCCTTTCAAGATATCCAGCACTTCCTCCTCTGTAATATGGACATTTTTCAAGGTGTCACCATCTATTTCCCTACATTCTATATCTTCCATGTCCTTCTCCACAGTGAACACTGATGCAAAATACTGCCTTTATACTCTAAGGATTCATTCGATCTATCTTGTCTATACCTGACATATGCTTCCTTCTTTTTCTTAACCAAACCCTCAATTTCTTTAGTCGTCCAGCATTCCCTGCACTACCAGCCTTTCCTTTCACCCTAACAGGAATATACTGTTTCTGGACTCTCGATATCTCATTTCTGAAGGCTTCCCTTTTTCCAGCTGTCCCTTTACATGCGAACATCTGCACCCAATCAGCTTTTGAAAGTTTTTGCCTAATACCATAAAAATTAGCCTTTTAGAACTTCAACTTTCATATCTGGTTGCTCTAACATCAACTCTCTTCCTCTTCACAACAGATATTATTGACCTTTTTGGATTCTCCATGGAGGAGTGACCTCTTCAAGTTGGTGATTCCTGTCAGGATACGTGGTATTTGAGGCTTTCCAAAGTGGTCAGACCTCAAGTGGAAACAAGTTTTAAAAATTTATTCACGGGATGTGGGCTTTGCTGGCTAGTCCAGCATTTACCACCTGCCCCCAGTTGTCCAGAGGGCAGCTAAGAGTCAACCACATTGCTATGGATCTGGAATCGCACGTAGGCCAGACCAAGGATAGCAGGTTTCACTCTCTAAAGGACATTAGTGAACTAGGTGGGTTTTCCAACAATCGACAATATTTTCTTGGTTATCCATTACACCCTGAATGCCTGATTTTTTTTAAAAACTGAATTCAAAGTCTACAATCTGCCATGGCAGGATTTGAACCCGTGTCCCCAGAACATTAATTGAGTTTCTGGATTAATAGTCTACTAATATTACCACTAAACCATTGTCTCCCCTTGTGGTATTGACAAATTATTGACCTTCCAGGGCATCACAAGCAACACCAACCCAGCCTTTGCCTCCAATAGCAGGTTGAACAGCCATGTTCTCAGTCACCTGCTGATGGCCACATAAACTACCCACTGAGGACAAGAGCTGGGAATGTTCCCATTCATCTTCCCCTTTCTCGCTAAGGGGGCAGATTGACAAGGAGCGAGACTGAGACAGAGAGACACAACTTCTGCTTGGCTTCCCTTGATGGGACAGTGGAGATCAAGTGCAACAAATCAGAGTCAGGAGCTGGTCTTCAAGTGGTCTTTCGGGTTTTAATGGGCTCAGATAAATGACAATCCCAGCATGCGGAAGATTTGCCTTCAAGAAAAGGCCCAACCTCAACTGATTACACTTTTTTTTAAAAAAACATACAATTAGATTTACTGAGGGACTTCATTTGTGGGACAAAAGATACCTCATTCAGTAATGTTTTCTCTGATTTATCCACATACAACTACAGCATATGACCAGCTATTTGGACTACACCCAGCGAGTGCACAAATTCACAGAAGTATACGGAGGACCCAAATACTTTGCCCCATCCCTCCCTCTGCATACTTAGCGGGGAGTCCACTCATTTAGATCCATCGCTTCAGATCAACAAACATTAGAGTGGGAAAATTAACTTTCTTAATGCCCAAAGTTCATGTAAATTTGAGCTGTCTCAAAATTTCATCTCTTACCACATTTTGCCAGTTTACCTGAGGAGGGTGGGGGGTGGAATTGACAGCGTGTTGGTCATGTTGAACAGTCATAGCTGACAGATCAATAATTCAACATCTATCTAGGAGGGAACGGCATAGCTACAGGGTTTTTGCTATTTCATGTGATTTTTATGCTCCAAAAGTTGATTTATGCCTTGTACTCTGCTCACTTCATTAAGTTACTTCAACACCGCCAAAGCATGACCACTTTGGCAGATACTTCTGAAAAGATATGTACAAATTCTTTTTCTCAAGAGGGGAGTATGCGAATTCTAAAATTCTCAGAATCTGAACCAGCAGTTGCCTAGGTTTCAGATCTCAAAACAGATGTGTCTACAGATTGCAGTGCACTACATTAACAGCTAATTCCCTATGATAAAACTCAGCTGCAACACAGAATGAAAAAAAGTTGATGGGGAGAGGAAAAAAAAACAAAGCCTTCATGTGCTTCATGCTTAATCCCAAGATATTTCTAAATAATAAACCATTAGCGCCTCGATGATAAAACAACTTCAGCTGGCACTTGCTAATTATGGTTGTGTTAAGTTTCTTTCGGTTGCTTGCACTAGCAAGCTGGGAACAGGAGAGTGGCTACAGTGCATTACCAGCTGTACAGGACTCTCTGGTATGTTTAAGTTAAACTCCTTTGTGGGATATGGACATCACTGGCTGGACCAACATTTATTGCCCGTTCCCAGTTACCCTTGAGAAGGTGCCAATGTGCAGGCCTCAGATTTGTACACTAGTGGCATCCAGGATTAGAAGTCAATTTGCCTGCATGCCAATGTTGTAACAGTACTGGTAGAGAGGGGACAGCTAGCTGTGGAACACAGGTCTTCAGTATCACACCTGAGAATTGGCAGTGCCCATTGTCTTTGCATTAACTAGTTGTAGAAAAATAGGCCACAGAGGAATGGAGTTCTGTGGATGACAAGTATGACTGAAGGAAGGTGCAGAGGTAGAACTGGAGTGACAACGTTAGAAAAAGGAATATGACGATCATAAGGTCAACAGGAATTAAGGCAATAATTTGTACAGAACATGGAGTAGACATTTGGACAAGATGGGGGTTTAGGATGTTTATGGTACACCAACTAAGCTGAAACAAATCAGGTCTGTATGTAGGAACATGAGAGATCCTGCAGAGGCAAGAGCAAAAATGGATATGGTTCAGAGGTAGAAGTGGAATACCTAAACCTCAGATTGAGACAGATGGACACCTAGCTGTCAGCTACAGAGCTGCAAGAGCAAAGACATAAACCCCATCTAAAGGGTTAAGTAAGGAGGATGTATGGTGGAGGGGAAACAGGAGATGGAGGATGAAATGAGGGCATCAATACTTCTGTTGAAGGTTGGTTTGGAGTTCCAGCAGTGATAAGCTAATACAGAATAAAATACACTCACTGTAGACCAAAGTTTGTCTGGCACGGTATTGTGAACAGAGGAAAATGCCCAAGCTGATTGCACCCTTACTAAGGCAAAGAGAGCTCTGTGCAATCAGCTGATAACCAGCAGAAATCCAGAATCATGGAGTTCAATCTCTTAAAATGCTGGTTAAAAATCTAGAAAATCCAAATAAAAACTGAATCCAGCCTTCATTGACTAGAGTGAGCCTAATCGTAGGGAGGCAAAACATGATTCCTCAATATCCATGTAAAAATCCCAGGCAGTAAAAATTGAATGAGTTAGGCCCTGACAACTTGTCCTTTTGGAATGCCTTTGGGAAGAAGTGGAGATGCTTTCACTGACTGGACTTTCCTCTCCCCTTATTACAGCATCTCAACTCAATCCCTCAATTTTTGACTGATGGGAGAGGAGTTCCATCAGGAAGGTTATATTTCTGTTTTTGCTGATTATGGATCAGCCTTTGACTTTCAGATCCTTACCCCCGCTTTCAAAGCTATCTAACTCGAACCATCTTCCAGTTGTATATTGCTGTACAAAGCCTCTCCTCCTCCAACACAAGTCATACCCAACACTGCCCTCAGCCCCAGCACACTCATTAGTGGGAAGTTTCCATTTCTTTGCTCTTGAACCTGCCTACCACCACTAGCTTCTCAAGATCTGTAACCCACCTCCCATACCAACAAATTCCAAATCAGTGTTTCCTAAACATCTCCCACCAATGTATTCCATATTGAAGCTTGTATTCAGTCAGGACTCTAACACAGTCAGAGGTACATTCGGTAGGGTTTTAATACCTACCCAGTTGTAATTTTTTTTGACAGCAGGCATTGGGCTTCAAAGATCTGTCTACTGGGCCAATAGGGAAAAACAGAATTTATAAGGGCCTTGAAACTATTGGAACTGAATCTCCGCTCCATCGTAAACATTTCTCAGGAGGCCTGGAGTAAAGGCCTAGCTGCTCCAGAGGTATGTAGTAACATGGATAGTAATGGTACGCAGGGATCTGGGGAATAGGCAGCAGAGTGGCACGAGGGAATAGAACTGGTACAAGCATGATGGGCTGAATGGCCTCCTTCTGCATCATAACAATTCTGTGATTGTTTGATTAGAAAATATCTACAAGTACACACCAGCCAAATACTTGAATTACAATCTCAAATTTATTGCAAAGCAGCAAAGTTAAAATCTAGCAGCTTTTGTTGCTTCACAGCCTGCAACCCCAAGACCTCAAACAAAAAAAACTGCGGACACTGGAAATCTGAAACAAGCAGAGAGTGCTGGAGAAACTCAGTGGGTCTGGCAGCATCTGTGGAGAGAAAGCAGAGTATTCGGAAGGAGGGTTGCTGGATCAAAAAGTTAACGCTGCTTTCTCTCTACAGGTGCTGCCAGTCCTGCTGAGTTTCTCCAGCTATACCCCAAGATCTCACCTTGCGGTCCACTGGGGCTCATGAACTACAGCCTTATGAAGCCTTGCCCTAAGCTTTTTTTTCCTTGGAGCCAATTCCTTCCTGGCCCCATGATTCACATTTTCTTTTTAAATCTACTGCCTAAGCATTTGGAATTCGCTTCCCTGAATGCTTTGCTTTTGTACCTCCTTCACGTCACACCACAAAATCCTCTTTCCGAACACCTACATTTAACCTCTGTTCTGATTTGGCTTCCAATCTTTCCTGTGCACCTAGCTGAAGTACCAATCTAAATGGCAGATGGTCACCTTCCTTCTCACTCCCCAGTCTGTACCCTTTACCCTGGTCACTGTGCTTCCATTTACTGCAGCTCTCTCTCCTTAAGTAATGCCCGACCATGCTTTTTTCCCTCCATCCCTTTATTCCTGTTTTGCAAGGTGTTTTGATCAATAGCCCTTGGACACATGCCATAAAGGTATCATTCACATAGCCTGCATACCTGTGCATCGACACCCAACAGTGATGAGATCTGTCTCCCTGAAATAAGTAGTTGTTAAGTCTTGGTCCAGTGTCCTACTTACACAGAATGGTTCATTGGATATGGTGCCCAGTGTCCCCACCAGTAGGAGACAAATCCATTTTACAGGAGGACTCAATTTATTAGGTTCCCAATATCATGTTTTCAACCATGATTCAGTCCGCACCTAGTATACCTTGTGCTCTCTAAGAAATTAAAATGACAGCAAAAATCTACATTTTCGCAAAATGTAACAAGGAATATACTTATCATGTGTCAACAAATGTGAGCCTCCAACAGCCAAAGGCACAAACAGCAACTCTTAAAATGTGTAAGCAGCTCCCATAACCACAGTGAAATAGTTTACGTCAGATGGGGCATGACATATAATTCCACCTCATTCAGACATTTATCATTTACTTGTTAGCCTCCAGGTACAGCTATAAGACACAAATGCAACCTTCTGACAAATTTCAAAATGAATTTCTTTTGTAGCCAACACAAGAAAATGAATGCTCTCTTTTATTTACTTCACACAAGTTCCATCAAATTTGATAACGCCTTTTAAAAAGTAAACAGACTGGAAAGGATATAATCCCCTTAATATCACATGAGTTTTTTCAATGAAAAAATTGGTGTAATATATTTAAGGTATTATACGATATATAGTATATTATCCATAACACTCAGTCAATGCAAAAGTTATGTTGAGGTGCATTTTTCTCTGTCTATATTATATTTCTGTTCCTGCTCTCCCCAAATTTAGAATAAATAAATATACCAGTTGGCTCCATTACATGTGATGGAACTGGGAAAAGACATTTACTCCAGCTTCTCCCATAACATGGAGTTGTCTCCTACTGGTGGGGACACCGGGCACCATGTCCAATGAACCATTCTGTGTAAGCAGGACACTGGACTAAGACTTAACAACTACTTATTTCACGGACACAGATCTCATCATTTTTGGGTGTCGATGCACAAGTATTCATTGATGGATCTTGGACTTGGAATCCTGGCTGATTTTCCCCATCCTAAGCCAAAGGGGGTTAAAGCCAGCACCCATTCCAGCTGAGTCCCAGGTAACAAGAGAAAAACTCCAAACCAGGGGTAAACAAAACAGAATGGAATGTTTGAGATTTTTAAAAAATTATTACTTTCCATGTTCATGGCACCTTTTTGAGACTGTGTAAGTAAGTGGTGCCCAGCTCCCTCACCAACCCCCAATACCACGTGAAAACTGAAATAAACACTAACACCACTGGAAATGTACAGCACTTAAGAAGAGGGGTGTATGTTACACATTTTGGGTTGTTACCTTATTTTAGAAAACATGATTCAAACATCTTCCAAATGATATTTTGCATTAGGGACAGAAGTAAAGATAACAAAGAACAAAACAGCACAGGAATAGGCCCTTTGGCCAACCAAACCTGTGCTGATTCCGGATCCTTATTTAGGCCTGCTATTTATTGCCCATGCAAGGTTTCGATCCCTGTGTTTGCTTCCTGTACCAGGTATCCACCACCTCCACTGGCAGCACGTTCCAGGTACCCACCACCTCCACTGGAAGCATGTTCCAGGTACCCACCACCTCCACTGGCAGCGCGGTCCAGGTACCCACCACCTCCACTGGCAGCGCGGTCCAGGTACCCACCACCTCCAATGGCAGCACGTTCCAGGTACCCACCACTCTTCGGGTGAAAGGTTTTCCCTGCACTTCTTCCCGAAATGTTGCTCCTCTCACAGTGAACCTGTGCCCTCTTTTAGTTGACTTTTCCACTCTGGCGAAAAAGCCTGTAGCTATCCACCCTATCGAAGCCTCAATTTTGTAGACTTCTATCACATTGCCCCTCAGCCCCCGTCTTTCTACTGAAAACAATCCAAATTTATCTAACCTCTCCTCATAACCAAAACCTTCCAGACCATTCAACATCCCAGTAAACCTCCTCTGTATCCTCTCCAAAGCATCCACGTCCTTCTGGTCATGTGCATGCAATATTTCAAATGTAGCCTAACTATAGTTTTATAGAGTTATAAGATAACTTGCAAACTTTTATATTCGATGCCCCGGCTGATGATGGCAAGCGTGCTGTGTGCCTTCCTGACCACCTTATCCACCTGTGTTACCCCTTTCAGGATCTGTGGACTTGTACACCCTTGGTATGCCAATGCTCATAATGGTTCTGCCATTTATTGTATAATTTACACCTGAATTTGATCGACAAAAATACATAATCTGGCACTTGTCCAGATTAAACTCCATCTGCCATTTCTCTGCCCAAATCTGCAATCTATCTGTATCCCTGTATCACGTGTCAATCCTTCGCACTATCTGCAACTCCTCCAATTTTGGTGTCATCTGCAAACTTACTCATCAGACCACCTACAGGTCACTTATACATATTAAAAAAGATGGTCCAATTGCAGAGAGTCTGTAAAGAGTTGAAATAACCAATAAAAAAACCTGCTGGATGATACAAAACATCAGAAAGTGAGATGCTGGAAGGAAAGAAGATACTGAACAGGTAAGTGGGTAGTGTGAGATGCACACACAAATACAGCTTCATACCCAGCTCTGATACAAATAGGATACAGACCAGTTATTTCTTTATGTAACTGGCAGAAAGGTTGAAATATAAAGCAGATTGATTAGCAGCTGAATGGGAAAGAGAAATGGGGCCCTCTAAGATTGATGGGTATTTCTCTTTCAGACTCTGACCTGTATGGATTTACATTGCTCCTTCTCTCATCGCTTCAGGGTCCCAGTTCCCACTCAGCACCTCACTTACTCAGCTCAACACGGGAGGGTGTTTGGACAACTACAGTGACAAAATTAAATGCCCTAAAGTGTAGTCAGCGCTACGGAGAAATGGTTAATTCTGACCATCAACTAGGTTTCCCAAACCAAGTCACCTCCAAAATTCTAACAGGAATAAGCAGGAAGGATGTTCCCAATGAGTGGCGAGTACAGAACCACATGGCGCACATGGTCTAAGAATACAGGATAGGCCATTTAGGACTTCACCCAGAGTGGTGAGCCAGTGGAATTCTCTTCCCTGGAAACCAATTGAGGCCAAAACATAGAAGGAGGAATCAGGTAAATTGAAGTGAACCAAAAGGAAGATGGAACAACTATAATTGTATTGAATGGTAGAGCAGGCTTGAAGGGCTGAATGGCCTACTTCCCACTCCTGATGTCCATTTTCCTACGAGAGACTCATCACATGGTTTTAGTTGCCTCAAAAATGCTCAATTGTTGGTGAACTGGTTTTAAAGTGCAGGCAAATGCAGAAAACAATTTAAGCTTGAAATTTACAACCAGCAGATGAAATATACAAGGTTGATAATGGTAAATTTGTTCACATCTCATGAGGCAATGGCAGTGTTAATTGAGGTGTGAATGTTGGCCAAGATACCTATAGCACTTTACGCTCTTTTGGATTACTACCCTCAGATCTTATGCAGACAAGAGCACCTCAGATGCTGCTGCAATGCAACATCGTAACACTGACCTAGATTTGGTTCTCTCGGAGGACTTGAGCCAGAGGTGATCTGACTCAAATGAAATTGCTACCCACAGTCTCAAGATGGCAAATCGATTAACAGCACTCAGATGTTGATGCATTTTTGTATCTGACTGGGTCTATACATCACCAGCATTTGGTCACTGCTCCTCTAAAACCAACCCACAACAAGTTACTCTCTCACACCATGTCATAGAGTGACCAACACGGAAACAAGCCCCTTGGTCCAACTCACCCGTGCCGACCAGGTATCCTAAATTAATCTAGTCCCACTTGACAGCATTTGGCCCATATCCAATTAAACCCTTCCTATCCATATACCCATCCAGATGCTTGTTAAGTGTTGTAATTGTACCAGCCTCAACCACCACCTCTTGCAGCTTATTCCACATATGCACCACCCTCTGAATGAGAAAGTTGCTCCTTAGGTCCTTTTTAAAATCTTTCCCCTCTCACCTTAAACCTACCAGAGTATTAAATCTGCAGTTCATACTGCAGCCAAGTGATCGTTATCATGTTTATTTCCTCTCTTACACACGGATTATTTAGTATGTTTTGCAGGAGAATCTGCCTTATGTGGCACAGTGGTTAGCACTGCTGCCTCACAGCACCAGAGACCCGGGTTCAATTCCCGACTCAGGCGACTGTGTGGAGTTTGCACATTCTCCTCGTGTCTGCGTGGGTTTCCTCCGGGTGCTCCGGTTTCCTCCCACAGTCCAAAGATGTACAGGTCAGGTGACAAGGCCATAGTGTTAGGTAAAAAGGGGTAAATGTAGGGCAATGGGTGGGTTGCGCTTCGGCGGGTCGGTGTGGACTTGTTGGGCCGAAGGGCCTGTTTCCACACTAAGTAATCTAATCTAATTATGCACAGCATCAAGGTCCGTGAACACTTAGAATAATTTAAATTGCCTCAGGGAGTTTGTAGAGGAATTTCCCAGATTTAGTTTCCTTCAAATCGGCCTGGAATTTTAACATCAAGGGTCCAGAGTCGGGGAGGGAGTACTGTTCCCTCTACAATGCCTGGTCACTCTGCCGTCAAGAGGTTCATGTGCAGACCATAAAGAATTGGCTCCTTTAAATTGCTAAAGATGGAGCATAACACACACAAAGATTTACGTACTCTAACAAACGATACACGGTCCTAAAAAGATTGAGGCGACACTTACAGTGCAGAGTTGACATATTTGTGTATATGCATGCATGCGTGTACATGGTATTCATTTGGAACAAGGATGACTCTTGCTCAAGGCATGAACTGAAGTGTTGAGTTTTTTTTTAAAATGTTGTGTGGCAGTGACCATGTATTTCTGGCTGACCAGGAGACAGAGTTTACAGAGGCTGATACACAAAGCATTGCAGTTGGGAGAACACACTGGAGACTTTGCCTGCCCATCCTTATACAATTTGACTGGGACAACACTACCATTATAGGGCAAGCCAAACAAAGAACAGCCAGGTAATTCCTAGAAGCATGGACCCAATATACCGGCCACTACTGCGGACAGCTGAAACTGACAACCGGAAGCGGCAGGGACAGGCCACTATAAATGCCGGAGGAAACACCACAGAAGCGCTTCACAGGAGGCTCCCAAGCACTGAGGATGTCACCTAGACAGGGGACGAAACGTGTGCAACAAAAATTTCCAACTCGGCGAACAGAACCACAACATCCTTATACAAGCTTTCTCCCAAGATATGGGATTACTTTTTCTTCGTTTCTTGAAGAGAAACATTTCAACTATTTTTCATGCTGCTACATTTGTCCACTTCCCATCTCATGGGGAAATCACTCCCACTGGAAGAGATATTCTCCAGTAACTTTGCCAAGTAGCCATTTGTCATGTGTGCGTGTTTCAGCAATCTGCGCAATATTTACAGCAGGACAGAGATGGGGAAAGAGGTGCCTTGGGGAAAACCAAAGGAGAATTAACCTTGTCCTCACTCAATACCACTCAAGTGTTACTGACAGCATCGGGAACAGGAGCGCTGGATTAGCCTCCCTTCCATAACCTGGGGGTACCTATGACTTAATACAGCCATCCTTAAACAGGCAGGTGTTCAAATCAAGGTTCCTGGTTTGCAGTTAACCATTCATTCAGCAACATGGGCCACAAGGGAGTGTTCAGTTTTGTCCAAATAAGCATCGAGCCTTTCATAAGCAAGAACACAGGTTTCGTTTTGACTTGGGAATGTGGATCAGTGTTACAGAAGCACTGGGTTCAAAAAGACAAATGTTTTGGTTGAATTAACTTCTGCAAAAGAGCAATGACATAATATTGTTCAGATTTGCCTGCCTGCACACTTTTATAGAGGTGAACTCAAAAAGTGTTGAGTTCACACCACATTACTCATAGTCAATGAATTGTGAGTGACTGAAAACTGACCCACATACAAGTGTCTGCCTCAGCATGCACCAGTACCACCATTTATCCATCTCGATCATCTATCTGTCAGCTTGGCTTGGATCCCAGAGGGTTGAAAATTCAAAAACAAAATCGCAAAAAAAAACAGAATTCAATGTGTTGAACTAACATAATCTGTAGTAAAGTGATGATCTTTTAGATTTTCTCAAAAAAAAGTCATAGCTTGCCTAAGCACATATTAGTCAGTAGCATGAGCAAAAGAGATTAGTTGCTGTGCAGGGACACTTACTCACCATACTGTCGCCAAACCCCCCTTCAAATATCTGTTTCAACTTGTCTGGGATGGCTAGTGTGCCTCTCCACACGTATATACCTAACAATTAAAAAATGTCAGGAGCAGAACATGTCAATAAACTAATGCCCGACCCCTCCCTCTCCCCTGTCTCCAACACCTCTCTATTCAATATCGGAGGCATTTCAGTTCCACAGAAAGAGGAGTCACATTTACTCATTTAACCAACCCCTTTCACACCGAGTCTTAAAAATTGCATTGCTGCTGAAGTGCACATGAAGGGTAGTTACTGCTACAATGCAGGAAACGTGGCAGCCAACTTTCACAGAACAAGGACACACAAGAAAGGATGTGATTATAATCGGACAATCCGTGTTCAATCACAAGAACAGAAAATGCTGGAAATACTCAACAGGCTAGGCAGCATACACACACAGAGAAACACGACTGTTAAATGATGCAGCTGAAACGTTAACTCTTTCTGTCAGAGATGCCCCAAGATTTGTTGACCATTTCCAGCCTTTACTATTTGAATTTCAGATATCCAGCACCCACAGTAACTTGCTTCCGCAGCTGCAAATGCCATTTTGAGTTACAGTTCGAGTAAAGAGAGACTTGCATTCTGTAGCACCTTTCCCAATCTCAGGACATCCTAAACAACTTCATAGAGAAGCTCTGACTAAATTGGGCTCACATTCTAATTTGGGAATTACAATCCAACCAACTTCCATAAGTAAAAACCGAAAGAACGACAGATGCTGTAAATCAGAAACAAAAACAGAAGTTACTGGAAAAGCTCAGCAGGTCTGGCAGCATCTGTGCAGAGAAGTCAGAGGTAACATTGCAGGTCTGATGACCCTTTCTCAGAACCCTTTCTGTTCTGAGGAAAGGTCACCGGACCAGAAACGTAAACTTATTTCTCTTCACAGATACTGCCAGCTGAGCTCTTCCAGCAACTTCTGTTTTTGTAACTATTACAATATTCTATACCAATGGCTTCTTGGTATGATTGGAATTCACAGAAAATGACAAATTGCTTTCAACCCACCGTGTATTATTTTCTGCATTAGTCACACATCACATATTGTGTTTGTAGTCAGTGCAAGTCAGAATAGTTGTGAAATGTGATACAGACAGTAGCAGAAATACAACAAAAAAGAAAGCTCACAATTAGAGTTTAATAGATATTACAACTCTTGCTGCAAATGCCAAAGGCCCCCTCAATGCTGAATAGATCTCAATTCTGCCTCCCAGTGGCAGCAGGCAGCGACAACAGACAGCATACATAGCACTGCAGCTTACAGCAACCAGCTGTTGACCAGTTCACACTGAAATTACTGGACTGAAAAATATTACAGGGCAGAGTCTATCACTTTCATTTTCACTTGAGTCTCAAGAATGATTAATTCATCAAGAATCATACTTTTTACAACAGACTTCCATTTAACATTCAGCACAATTAACTTTCAGTGGTATAAAACAAAACTGTGGATACTGAACGTCTGAAACAAACAAAGTTCTGACCAAGGATCACTGGACTCGAAACATTAACTGTTTCTCACTCCACAGATGCTGCCAGACCTGTTATGTTTCATTAGCAATTTCTGTTTTTGCAACTTTCACCAGTCGTGTTTTGCTGTGCACTTGCAGCGAGGGAATTAATTCAGCCCTGAGATATGTGTAAATTTATTGATAACCAAAAGCTCTTCTGTTAATTGCCATTCTCCAGAGGCACTTATGCTGCATGGATTACAGCTGGTGTATTAAGCTGTTGCTGCTACAAACCCAGCTTCTCGTTTTACATCTATTTACATCTATTGCTCAAGTATCATTTTCAGGGAAGATGGGTTATACAGGGAAGCCCTAATGTTAAAAAGTGACTGTCCAGTGCAGGTTATATGCATTCTTAATTGCATGTCGATTAGCCCCTACCCTCTAAGAAATGACAGGTGATATAGGTTAGAAAAAACCCACAGGAAATGCATTTATTTATTTTTCATTTAAAAAAAATACCTGGGGCATTTTACCTGGAGCTTTGTGCACGCCAGATTTGGACTAGGTGAAAGTCCTCAATTGCAGTTCTGGTTGCCCAGTTGTAGGAAGATCATCATCAAGCTGGAGAGGGTTCTGAAGATATTTACCAGGATGTTACCAGGTATGGAAGGCTTAAGGTTGGATGGTCTGGGACCTTTTTCAACTGGAGTGTAGGAGGTTGAGAGTTGACTTTGTATAAGTTTATAAAATAACGAGGGGTATAGATAGAATTAATAGCAGTTGCCTTTTCTGTAGGATGTAGGATTTCAAGATTCGGGAGCACATTTTTACGGTGAGAGGAGAAAGATTTAAACAAGACACGAGGCGCAATTTTTTTTGTTTTACAGAGGGTGGTTCGTGTGTGGAATGAACTTCCAGAGGAAGCGGTGGATGTGGACAACTACAACATTTAAAAGACATTTAGATAAGTACATGAATAGGAAAGGGAAATGGGCCAGGACCAAGCAGGTGGGACTAATTGAGTTTGGGATTATATTCACATGGACTGGTTGGACCAAAGGGTCTGCTTCCGTAATGTATGATTCTATGTAATGGGAAAAGATCAGCTTAGGATATCTGGTTGGCAATGGATGAGTTCGACTGAAGGGTCTGCTTCTGCGTTGTATAATGCTATGACTCAGTTTGTTGTGAACATTTGCACAGAGGTAAAAGGTCCAAAACTAAAGAATCATTTCAGTTCCTCTAACATTCTTCATTCGGAATGAAGAAGAAGCTTGCACTGCACCAAAGGGGATAGAAGTTTGTGTCAAAGAAAGGAGATGAAGTAAAAGGATGCGATTACAGCTCATGCGATCTAAATTATTTAACACTGTGCAATTAGCATCGCTGCTCATTAGGCCTTCACCAGTCATCGAATAGATGACTCCAAGGTGGTCAGAATTATATTTTTTGATGACATGGGCAATCACACTGAACCTAACTCAATCCAAACAAAAAAGCAACAAATACAGAGGTTCAGTCAGAAGGGATTGATTTGACCAAGACTGGGATGTCTTTAAAGAAAGGCTGGATTAACTAGGCTAGTCTCCACTGGCATTCAGAAATAAAAGATGACTTGATTGAAACACAACAACCTGACGGAACACGATAGTGCACATGTGGAGAGAATCTAGAAAGAGGTCAATACTTAATCAGGGGTCACCATTTAAAATAGAGATAAGGCAAAAGTTTTGAGGGTTATGGACTTTTGGAACTTTTTTCCTGGAAAGGTGGTGGAAACAGAGTCAGAGTATTTTCAAAGCTGAAGTAGGTAGATTCTTCTTAAGCAAGGGTTGAAAGGTTATCAGGGTTAGGCAAGAATGTGGATGAGGTTACTATCAAATTAGCCATGATTTTACTGAATGGAGGAGCTGGCTTGAGGGGCTGAATGGCCTCCACATGTTCCTGATTTGTAGGTGTATAAATCGTAAAAAGCATCAATTTTACACAAGATCATTAAACAAATCACATCAAGGTAAAATTCACTAAGCATCATTACAATCTCTGAGTAAAGAATATAGCAGCAGGATCCAACCAGAATCTTAAACTCTAAGTCTTAAACTCCAAATTATTTACTGCAATTCTTGGCAAAACTTCTGATACAATTATGAGCCTCTTGTGTGGTCAAATCATAAAATTATATTATACGCTGTTTCATTTTTAATTTAAATCAACAAAGTATTGAGATATGAATCCCAACATAAAGTAACATATCACTCAGAGCTTCTGCGCCCTCATGCCAGGTGGTACCCATTCTCTAAAACAAAAGCAACTAATACCATCTTCATCATGGTCACAGGAGGAACAGGAGCATGATTCTGTGGCACGTTTGGCTGTTTGTGTGTGCACAGGCCTTGAAAGCTGATCTATATATTCAAACTAACCCTACTTTTACTGGAGTGCAAAGCATGAACATAAATGGATGCTACGGTCGTGTACGAACAAATGTTTTACTAATTAGAACAAAGGGGAGCAATTCCTGCTCTCTCACATGCTGAAACCACCCCCTACACCATGACAGCCTGAAACAAAAACACGGTCAAGAATCTGGGAAAAATGCAAAAATGTGAAGCTTTGTTGCATCATTCTCATTTACACCAAGGCTCAAGTCACAGCCCTCAACAGAAAACTATCTACAGTTTGTGCTTCAGCTGATCAGAAATCCAGGACTCTTTGCTAAACATACAACTGTAAAGACCACTTTTTTGGGGGACTGTGGACTTAAAATTGGGAAATAACAAGAGCTTTAAACCATAGGACTGCAGAGCAGATGGGGCACTTTAGAGACAGAGACAGAGACACGGACGCAGTCACCAGGACCTTTTGTGCATTTTATCCACAAGGTTGTCTTATTTCACAGTGGTGGTAGACACCTCAGCTCCATGGGGGTGTGTCCATCCAGTGTTAGTTTTGCCAAGTGATAAACTTTTGACTGAATTCTCCTGGACATGAGAATTCAGCATAGTAACAACTTCTTCATCACAGAATACAGTGTGGGAGCAGGCCAATCAGCCCATTGATTTAACACTGACCCACCAAAGAGCATCCCACCCATTCTTACCCTCCCTGCCTATCCCTATAACACTGCATTTCCTCATGGTTAATTCATGTGGACACTATGGGCAATTTAGCATGGCCAACTTGTGTGTTAGGACAACATGTTGAGGAGAAAGCTTCTCTCTCTGTTTCCCTTTGGAGAAGACTAAATCAAAGAAAGTACTCAACAGCTCTTTGTCTCTGCAAATTCTCTTCATGAAAGGAAAAGGGAAAAATATCACCTTCAGAGACACTGAAAGGGTGAATCCTTAACTGGTGAACGAGTGTGAGAATTGGTGTGTTCACAACTTCCTGTCCTCAAAAGAGTCAAAATGATCTGCAAGGAAAACATCTCCACGTCTCTTATCGGGACTGCTGCCAGAACTGTGCTTCACTGACCGGTTGTGTGCTCCTTCCCCAACCATAATACATGTGTCCATCTTGTCTCTGAGTTCGTGTATGTGTATGGGAACCTCTTAAAGAGGGGCAGAATTAAGTTATAGAAAATAATGGGTTAGCAATTTGCGTTTCATTCCAGCAGTCAGTCAGAGACAAATCAGTTTGCAACAAATAGCTGTTTTACTTGTTAAGTACAGAAACCTGATAAGTGTTTTCTTTTAACTGGCGTTTGTTAGGTAAATTAGAGACTTTTGACAATTTGATTTTTTTGTTAACATGACTCGATTTCCAGTGAGTCACGTCATTGTAAAGATCAATTCTTCGATCATGAGAGACAATCTCTCTTGTCCTTTCAAGTAAATCAGAGTTATTTCTCCACACTCAGAACATTAACCAGTTGAAAGAATATGCATGCTGAAGCCATTCATCTGGTTAACAGGAGAACACAGAATAGACAAAAAAAGCATGAACTGTGCCTGGTTACTGAGCCTACTGCAAGTGGAAACAGTTTCTCTTCATTGAACTGATCAAAGCCCCTTCAATCGTTTGGATGCCACTATCAAATCTCCCTTCATATGTCCCTGCTCCAAGGAGACCAAGCCTCTTGTCTTAGTGGAGGCCATATCTTGCCTGGCAGGGGTCTTCAGTTTCTCCCAGGCCACCCATTGGGAGGGGACGAGACTCTCATCCCCTCCCAAAGGTCTATCCTCAGAGTTAAAACGGTCTCCAATTAGTACTGGGGAGAGGTCATTATTCACTGCCCAAGTCCTGAACTTTGAGTTATGGACTCTACCTGTCTCCTTTGCAGCTTCCAGGCCCCAAACCAGACCATCCTTAACCTGTTTGACCCCAAGTTGCGATTCCTGCCACACATCCACATCATCACTGGCCATGCCTATTTCCACCTCCATAAAAATCAGCCAACAACATCCTTGCCTCCATTTAGCTATCGCTGAAACCTCAAGCCATGCCACTTTATCTAGAGACTTTATTCTTCCAATGTATCGCTCTCCCACATTCAGATCTCCAAATTTGAAACTCTGCTGCCCATGCAAGAGAAGCAAAATTTTGTGGATAGTGGAAATCTAAAATAAAACCAAAAAAAATCATAGGTCTGTCAGCGTCTGTGGAGAGAGAAACAGAGTCATATCAGGTCTCACAACGCTCGCAGTTTCTCTCTCTGCAGATACTGCCAGACCTGCCAAGTTTGTTTGTTTTTATTTCTGTTATGCATGTCACAACTCACACCAAGTCCCAGTTACCTATGACCCAGTCTCAACAGCCCTCTGTGGTCAAGAATTCTACAGATTCATGATGCTCAGAAGAAATTTCTCATCAGTTTAAATGAGAGAGTCCCTTATTAAGCAATGAAATGCTCTGCTCCTAGACTCTCGCACATGGGGAAACAAACTTTCCACATCCACCCTGTCAACTCCCCTAAGGATCTTGTATTTTTCAATCATACCACCACTCTTTCTTTGAAACGTCAATGAGCACAGGTCCAAACTACATCACCTCTCCTCAGAGAAATCACCCCCATGATCAGGATCAACCTTGTGAACCTTCTCTGGGCTGCTTCCAATGCCAGTATATCTTTTCTCAACATTAATTTACATTCTATCAATGGCAACAACGTATTCAGCTGCCTGGCCTCAGAATTCTTGAAATGTCTCTCGAATCGTCACAAACTATCTTTTTCTTTTCTTTCTTACTAGCCGGTCCTTAAAACATGCTTCTTTGACTAAAGGTTTTGATCATTTAGTCTAATAGCCCTTCACATGGCTCACTGTCCAATTTTGTTCTTAATGCTCCTGAATTACCATGGAACATTTGAGTATATTAAAGGCACTACACAAATGCACCCTGAGCAGCTCAGGCAAAATTCAACCCATTGGATACCAGCACCTTTGATTGCCATGATGCATGGTGCTCCCTACTTCACTAGTTCCTTAAACCTTCGCAAAAAATTATTAGCCATTATTTAAATGGATAACTGCACATTGTTGATCTCGTGTACAAGTTGATATCCAATCTTTGGCCTAAATTCTTTGCACTTTTGACCTGTTCACCACTGACATCAAGCTCACCCTGGTGTAAACTGGTTTGATAAACTCAGAGCGCGAGTGAGAGTGAGATATGGAATTGAAAGGGGCTACATTCTATTCTGGCTTCATTCTCATGACCCCTGGGGACAGTCTCTGACCTTGGAACTCTGCGATGACAAGCGATGAGTGAAACTGGATTTTAATCCCTCCAAAATGTAACTGAAGTAAAAAGTTAACCTCCCCCACCCACAACTAACTTTGGACTAAATATTTGGTGTGAAATTTGAATTTTACACGGCCATACGTGGTACACCCCGACAATGCAGTCTTAGAACCCACAACAAATAGACACCAGAGATGAAGGTATCCACTATGTTAAAGGTAATTCTTTCAGTGCCAGACATAGTGCTTTGAATTAATCTCTTACTCAAGTGTCAACATATTTCTTAAACCTAAACTGTCATCTCAAAGTGCTTTCTTTATTTTAATATAGCCTTTATAATCGCTGTTTGTTTGGAGCAAGTTCTGAGATTTGGGATAATTACCATTTATAGTTGTTACATTTCATCTTATTTTTCCTATGTAGTATTTGCAAAGTACTAATTTTAAAAAAGTATAAAACACAATTAATAACAAACCTCAGGCAGATTGCAGCACACACAGAAACATTACAAATAGAAACAAATATCAAATACATTATAAAAACATGGGTAAAAGTGAAACCCTGCAAAAAAAAAAAAGATTTTATAAACTTTTGAGGGATGGCCATGGGTTATTGGGGGAAGGGGAGGGGAGAGAGAACGAGAATATTTTGAGGATTAATTGAAAAATTTAAAATAGTATCCATATAGTGTGGAAAGTGACCATTCAGCCCATCCAGTCCACATCGACTCTCTGAAAAGCATTCCATCCAGACGCCGCTCCTCCCGCCCTACCCATAACCCTGCATGCTCATGGTTAGTCCACTAGCCTTCTCATCCCTGGACACTAAGAACAACTTAGCATGGCCAATCTACCCTAACGTACACATCTTTGGACTGTGGGACGTAACCAGAGCACCCAGAGGAAGCTCATGCAGACACAGGGATAAGGTTAGGGTTAGACAGTCACACAGACAGTAACTCAGGCTAGAATCGAACTCACGTCCAGGGGTGCTATGAAGCAGCAGCACTTACCACTAAACCACTGTGCTGCCCTATGATAACATATGGAAGAACGTAATAGTGTCTAATTCTAACAAGGTTCCTCATATACACAAAAAAAGCTAAGGCAAAATAAGTTTTCAGGAATCTGAAATTGCATTTTCTTATTAATGAAAGATGCTATTAAATTAAAGTTAATTTGTAGATCGAACAAGTTGAAGGTAATGGAATGCTATTGTGTAACTTAACAAGATGAAGCTGGGTAGGAGATATTAATTGGAAAGTCTACTTTGTGAACATTTTTACTGGCACAGCAACATCTACAATAACAAAGAATACAAAATAAAACAGATGTGATGCACTCCCTATTGTGGATACCCCTCCCTTGACATCAGTTGTGGTGATTTCTAAAAAAAAAAGAGCAGTACTGTCCACAAGCAGGAACAGCTGGACAAGAATCAGACTTCGGCTGATAAATGGCAAGGACTATTTGTGTCACACATGTGCCACAGATGACCATCACCAACAGGAAGGAATCCAATAATTTCCCCTTGACATTCAACGGCATTACCATTGCCAAATTACCCACTACCACCATCCTGGGGCATTCCAGTGCTTGGAAATGTAACTCTGTGGCTATAAGAGCAGGTAAAAAGCTGGGAATCCTGCAGAAAGCGACTAACTTCCTAACTCCCCAAAGCCTGAGCACCATCTACAAGGCAAAAGTCAGGAGTGTGATGGAATAGTCCCCACTTGCCTGGATGGATGCAGCTCCAACACTCAAGAAGCTTGACACTATCTGGGACAAAGCAACCACATGACTGGGATTGTATTCACCTTGTTAAGTTAACTGCCACCATTGTTTAGCTGATGCAATGTGATTAACCAAAAAAAATGCATTACATCAACTTGCTCAACTTCCAAACTTGCAGATATAACTTTCTAGGAGGAGGGCAACAGATACATGGGAACACCAGATCCTGCGAGTTCCCCTCCAAGCCATTCTTCAAATATACTGGCGTTCCTTCACTGACACTGGGTAAAAACCCTGCAAATATCTCCCTAACCGCACTAAGCAGACTGCAGTAGTTCAAGGTGGTTTGCCACAATCTCAAGGGCAATTAAGGATGAGCATGAAACATTGGCTTTGCTCTCCAATGTGTACAGACACAATAACCGTACAATGCAGGAGGAGACATTAGAGTCATTGTTTCTGGACTGGCAGTCTGAAAGAATGAGACAGTGCTACCCTCTGCACTTTCCCAATGTCCTGTAACATCCCCCCCATTTCAAGTTCACCCTTTACACATCTTGTCATCTACATCCCTTTTTCTTTCATGAAATGTTCAGGCACAGAATCTCTAACAGGATCAGTAATGACAGCCGATCCCCAATTGTCTGGGATTCAATGAAATTAAAAGACAAAGGAAAAGCAGAAACTACTACTGATTTCAAATCTCGCTTCAAAAATGTCCAGTAATTGAAGTCTGAGGGAAATGAGATTCCACTTTGTAATTGTTAATTTTCTGTGCCAAGGAGGCAGTAATTAATACTCAGCACATTGTTAAAAGATTTCGAGGTGGTGATGGTAAGGCATTTTCTTGAATAAAATCAAGGGAATGCTTAACCATTTCTGAGGCCAGTGAGGTGTCAAGCTGTTGGTCTGGAGTCACAGGCCAGCTAAGGACAGTGGTTTCATTTCACAATAAACATTAAAACCCAACTGGATCACTAACAACAATGCAGTAACTACAGATTATCCGGCATTCAATTATCCGAATATCAGCTTATCTGGCAAGATCGCAAGGTCCCGATGCTTGGCTAAACTGTTTTCTGGCATTTGATTAACCGAATGAAGTACTCCCACCTGTGTCCTTCGGATAATCGAGGTTCCTCTGTATATATTCACCATTACAGGAACTTGCTTTTATTTCCAGATTTTACTTAATTCATTGAATTTAAGGACCTCAGCTGTTCGGTTCATACGAGTCTGCATTGTTAGTCCACCACAAAGAGGTCGATAGCTTTTTAAAATAAAGAATTCGTTTCTAGGATGCAAGCAGTTACAAATCCTTAAATGTACTCAAGGCGGCAGTGATCAGCCTTCCTGAAACACAAATACTGTAAAGTGAGAGCTGGTGATGGGAATAGTAAGGGATGTGATGGCGTTATGGTAATGTCACAATTAGGAATCTAGAATCCCACATAATGTTCTTGCTCTGGTTCAAATCAGACCATAGAAATTGGCTTGATTTAAATTAATTAAAAACAAATCAATGAACAAAGCTAGCCTAATAGCGACCTTGTCACCATTGTCGATTATTGTGAAACCCCATCTGGTTCACTAATGCCCCTACGGAAGGGAACAGCCATCTTTACATGGTCAGACCTCCATGTGACTCCAGACCCACAGTAATGTAGCTGAGTCTTAACTGGCCTCTAGGCAATTAGGGATGGACAATAAATGCTGACATAGCCAGCCGCGCACACATCTCTTGTATGATTAAAAAAGTTTTATTCACAGATTGATTTGTAAAACAAAACCTGAACATTGCACAAACTATTATCATTCAGTATTTTTAACCCAGACAAAAATAAGTAACCTCAAGAGAACTGAACTGCTACGTATATTTTTAAACTCTGGAAAATTTGGCAAATTACTTAATAAGTTAGTGAATTGAAACCACCATTTTGAAAGATCCAATCTTTGCTCTCTCAGGGTTTACACTGACGTAACACAAACAAGGACATGCAAACATCAACTGACAAAATGGATTCAACCTGCCATATCTCCAGGGTATGGGGCAGGGGAAGGAGGGAGGGAAGGCAGAGAGGGTGGAAAGGTGCAGAGGAGGGAGAGAGAGGAATGAGGGTGGGAAGGAAGGAGGGAGGGGTAGCAGGGGGAGCCAGTGGGAGAGCAAGATTGGAGGGAGGGTGCCAAGACCTACAATCAATGTCTAGATTAGAGTGGTTGCTCATCTCTCTGAATTGGAAACGACAAGTACAGATGAAATGCAAAAACAAAAGTGAAGATGTACCTCCAGGGTGAACCCAGAGCCTGACATTTCTTCGGACAAAATGTCAGGAGTAAGGAAACCAGAGAGTGTGTGCTACAACAGCACTCTACACCAAGAGCACTGATCATGAGAAAAACTTACATCAACAATGCATAAATTTCTCCCCAGTATAATTTCCAAAAAACAACTAACCTGTTTTTGTCAGGGATGGGATGGTGCCCAGCGACAGGGCTCGGTTTAGACGACCAGGAAGTGAGCAGGGAGAATTGCGTCTGGTGGTTCTACACAGTTGCTGTCTTGCCAGTTGAGGAATACTAGGCGGGATAGGGATGAATGAGGCGGCTAAGCTAGAAGTGCGGGGTGAAAGAGCACCATCACTGCAGAAAGAGTTGATCGATTCACCGGACATATACCTGCAAAAAACGATAACAGTTTGAAGAAAAGTTCTGGATTCTAACTAAAGCTGCAATTTTAATACAATTAAAAAGTTCAATTCATAAAACACCTTGAATTAAAAAGTAGTCTCAGTAACTGTGAAACTAACAACTGTAGTAAAAACCCACCTGGTCTGCTCGTCTGTTAGGAAAGGACATGTGCCAATCTTACCTGGTTGGAGGGAGACTCTAGATCCACAGCAATGTGGCTACCTCCTAAACTGCCCTCTGAAATCGCCTGGCAAGCGCTCCGTTCAAGGACAATTGAGAATGGGCATTAAATTCTGGCCTTGCCAGTAATGCCCACATTCCATGAATAAGTTGAGGAAAAATTACCAACAGCCAGCAACTAATTAAAGTTTTTTATTCCCCAGATAATCTTCAATCACTTAATAGAATTATAATGGAATTCAATTTTGTAGGTCAGTGCAAACTTTAATTACAGAATAAGGCACACTGTTTAATCACTAACAGTTCTATCTTACAGAGGTCTAACTTAAAGTTTAGACATTATTCTGATCTGTGAGCTTTACGAGGTAGAAGACTGCAGATGCTGGAGATCAGAGTCAAGAGTGTGGTGCTAGAAAAGCACAGCCGGTCAGGCAGCATCCCAGGAGCAGGAGAATTGACTTTTTGGGCAAAGCCCTTCATCAGGAATGAGGAATAACTTTATAAAGGTAGCCAACACTCCAGATGGGTGGAACACAACAGCTATGGCCCAAACTGGTTACTGTATTTCCTACATTACAACAGCGACTCACCATCGAAGGCATTTAGTAAGTAAGGCACTTTATAAATTCCAACACTTTTACAATTAATTGGTAAATAAACATGCATTTATCACACACCTTAACCCCAAGGTATTTTATGTCAAACAGAATGTTTAAATTAACTACATTTCAAATAAAGATTTTAGTGGACTTGTACACAAGGTCTCAAACAGACATTTTTTGTAAAACTAGTTTATAGTTATGAAAGTATTTAAGAAAATTTTTTCTATATGTTTTGAATTCAATTTGAATGAGTCAGCTTTTAATGGAATGAAAATGTAGAGAATGTTACAAAGGGCATGTACCTCAAACTCATTTCTTTAACTACTGAAGCATAAATGTAACATGGATTACAAAAAAAAAATAATAGCACTTCTCAAATTTTATTTGCAGAGTCATCCAGAAGCAAATGAAAGCTGTTTAAGATTGTCTTATTGTGTTGGGCAGCGCATCACAGGCAGTTAGCAATAGTTCCCAATTTTTCAAAAAATGGCAGTCCATCACAAAAGACAACTTTCCATCCATCCCAACTCCATCGTGGAGTTTGCACATTCTCCCAGTGTCTGCGTGGGTTGCCTCTGGGTGCTCTGATTTCCTCCCACAATCCAAAGATGTGCAGGTCAGGTGAATTGGCCATGCTAAATTGCCCGTAGTGTTATTAATCAGGGGTAAACGTAGCGAAATGGGTCTGGGTGGGCTACTCTTTGCAGGGTCGGTGTGGGCTTGTTGGGCTGAGTGGCCTGTTTCCACACTGTAGGGAATCTAATCTAATCTAATCTACACTTCTTGCTGCCTCACAAAGGCAGCCAAAGACTACTCCTGTCCTGGTTATAATCCCTTCAGTCAGGCAGAACATACAAAAGCTTAAATACAAACTAACAGGTTCAAGAACACAGTTTCTTCCTTGCCGTTATTAAATTTCTGAATGGACCCCTCAAATTTTAAATCTAATGTTGACCTTGCTTACTGTGCACTTTCTCCACAACTGTAACTTTGCATTCTTCACTATTCTCTTACCCGGTGAATTTTGTATGGTATGGTCAGCCCGCACTGCAGGCAAAACAAAACTACTCACTACCTAGGTAAATGTGAAAATAATCAAACCAAAATATTGAGAGAGAAACTATGTGATACAAATAAATGATCATAGCAGACAAATTTTAATGACAAGAAAGGTTTGGGATAGCACACTTCACTGGACATCTGAACCTATTTGAAGTGGGCGTAGGATATGTCAGCTGTAGACAACGGAATTCAACAACAATTTATATCTATATAGCACTTTTAATGTAGTAATAAGGCTCAAAGTGCTTCACAGTACCACAGAATTGCACAACAGCTGCTAATTTGCAAAACCCTTGTAATTCATGCGTTGCCTCTCATCCCCCTACTTGCCCCACACAACCCATTGGAACCATTCTTTTGAAAATATTGCCTCCTCCCACACTTCATCCTACTCTCACAGCTGTCACTTGATTTCCAAGTGAATTCCTCAAAAATAATAACCTGCAATTAGAAAAAGCTTTAAATACTATTAAAATAATTTATATGGCATCGACCAATTGCTATATTTAATACAGAATTCCACTGGCTGCAGATGTTCACAGACAAAGGAAAAATATTTGAGTTAAATTGCAAATCAGAGGTTAGAATGGAACAGGCACGTATTCCTATAATCCAATAGCAATGATGCCTACTGAGGTCTTATTACCAAAGGCTGTATTTTAGCACACTACTTTGACATTGGCTTGGTAGTTGCTGCAGCATGCTAATATCTCAATTAACATGTGTTTTCCCATTCATTATTGAATGACACAGAGTCATCTCAAGTAAAAAGTGTGCATTGGGATACTAATGCATTTTAAGTTAATCACAGTCCACATCTGGTATAATTGAATCGTTTTGGAACAGTAGGTTAATGTATGTAGGTTCGCTCGCTGAGCTGGAAGATTCGGTTTCAGACGTTTCGTCATAGGCAACATCATCAGTGAGACTCCGGATGAAGTACTGGTAGTCTGGCCCACTTCTTACTTATGTGTTTAGGTTTCCTTGGGGTGGTGACATCATTTCATGCAGTGGCGCCATTTCCTGTTTTTCTTGGGGGGGGGGGGGGTGCAGAAGAGAGGAGAAGAGAAAGAGGGGTATGTGTGTGGTGAACGGGATTCAACTCAATAGGTTTGCTGAGAGATGAATTCCTAGAAGCGTGGCATTCCAACTGGAACTGTATCAACAAACGGTGACTTGGATCCCATTACCACCCTTCCCAAGAAAAAGAACAGGAAAGGAGGTCACTACAGGAAATGACATTAGCAACCCAACAAAACCTAAACAAATAAAATGTGGGCCATACCATTCAGAGGCTCACTGATGTTACCTAGTATGGTGATGAAATGTCTGAAACTGAACCTTCCAGATCAGTGAGCAAACCTACATCCAGAACCTCAACCTCAGCTAAAAATCTTCTCAAAACTCACTAACATTAGGTTCGTATTATGTAGGCTTGCAAACCATTCCACAAATGAACGGTTTTGAGAGGCCCCAAGACCGCAATCTGGGGACTTTAAATCAGAAGCATTTTCATCTTGTTAAGCAACAACAAGACGACATACTGTAGACTCAAAGACAAAGGAACATTCTTCTGTGGATCAGTATACGGTTTCAGATGTCAGTTGTGTCAAAGGCATGCACGTGCAGAAATTCTTTCAGAAACCTGTTCTGTAATATCCTCTTCGCCATGAAGTCACTAGAATTTGGTTCATTCCATCTTTAAACTCTGACCGACTAGTGAATTATTTATTGGTTGTCCAGCTAATAAACACACACATCACCGATCTCCAACATCCTAGCAGCTTCTGGGAACAACTGGCCCTAATTGGCCAGGCAGGAATCAACAATCAAGCATCTGGAGAAAAGCGCAACCTCACCAAAAGAGCCCTCGAACCATGGACTGGTTACAGCTGAAATGAGCCCAAGAAAAGTTTTAAGTACTTTCTGCAACAAACTCCATTCCACACCATTCATTAAGCAACCTGAAAAAAAAAGGTCAATGTGCTCTCCATGTACAAATATAATTTGGTTCATTGCTGCAGGCCACTGTGCTGATCCGGCAGTCCCACTTTGGATTCAGGACTCCTATTAAAATAAAATTAGCTGAGTTTATAACTTACCCGGCACTGGGTGCATCAAATCCTTCACCCTGTGCTTCAAAGACCAACAAACTGACATGGCACTTGGGGCATGCACGCTGCTCTGGGGGCACGGGGTTAAGTAAACTCACTTGATCCAAGTCTACAGGAAGTCATGCACATCCGACAACAGATTATTGACCTGAAACATTCATCCAACTCCCTCTCTTCCCAAAGATGTTGCCCTGACCTGCTGAGTATTTCCAGCGTTGTGCTTGCCAACATCTGTTATTGCTTTCTGTACATGTGGTTCTCAGTGCACGTGTGGGGGTGTAGGGCAGGAATAAGGAGGCTTTCCCCTCTATTAAACCAACTTTTTGAAATATTCATTCACAGGATGAGGGCATTACTGGCTAGGTCAACATTCACTGCCTATCCCTAATAACCTAGAAGGCAGTTAAGAATCAACCACGTGTGTGTCATGTGTAGGATAGACTAGGTAAGGATGGCAGCTTCCTTCCACCAAAAGGACCAAATTGGGTTTTTCTGACAATTGACAACAGATTCATTGTCATCATTAGATTCTTCATTCTAGATTTTGTATTTTAAATTAAATTCAAATTCCACCATCTGCCATGGGGCGATTCAAACCCAGGTCCCTGAACATTGCTCGAGTCTCTGGAGTAACAGAGACCACTAGGAATAATACCACTAGGCCAATCCCTCCCCAGATAGGTACAAAAACAAAAAGCATTGCTGGCAAAATTGTTAAGTGTAGAGCAAGGTTAGTGTGTGCAGTCACTGCAGAACTACTCCCATTTCAGAAATACCAATAACAGAACAGTCAAGGATTCCACCTTCAACGGCAATAAAAGATGGTTAATAAATTCTGTTCTTGCCAATAAAGACCGCATTCCGTGAATAAAAGGAAAGCCTCTGTTCTAGGGGTATCTTATTCACAACTGGCAGGTCAGGTGGAGACACTTGGGTTAATACTTGCTGTTCTTCCCACTGTCACCTCTTTTTAAAATGAAAACACTTTATGCCATTACTTGCAGTGAATAAGAGGCTTACCTCTATCAATGTCCTACCAACAAAATATGACAGGGAGAGAAAGAAACTAACCGAAGTTTCCAGGGAATTCCAGGCAATCTACATGTGGTGAGATGTCAGAGATGATTGGGCTCAGCCAGATCAGGCAGACAAGACAGTGCAAGTGCCCGTTGGACAGAGGTAAGAACAAACAGAAAAGTGTCAGCTGAGGACATTCAGCCCATGGTCTGTCGCAGCCAGGTCTAATTTTCCAGTCCTTGGTCTGGAGCTTACCGTAATCTTGCTTATTCTCCTCGGAGCAGAGAAGACTAAGGTGACCTGCTTGAGGTGTTGAAAATTATGAACAAATTTGACAGGGTAACAGGAGGATATTTTGTTTTCACTAGTTGGTCAATTACTAGGGGTCACAATTTCACAATTGTCAGCAAGAGAGGTGGGATGAGGAGAAACTTCTTGCCTCAAAGTTGATAAGGTTTAGAATGTGCTGTCTGGGAGAGCAAAGGAGATTAATTCCATCTGAGGTTTCAAAAGAGAGCTGGATATATATTAGAGGGCTACAAGAAGATAGGGCTGGAGAATGGGACTAGCTAATAGTTCTTTTGGGAGCTGGTACAGACATGATGGGTCAAATGGCCTCTTTCTGAAGTGTAAAATTCTATGTTTCTAAAAGGATTTAAATCAGGTGTTTGTTGGGGCAGCCTACAGAGGAAAACATAATACAGTAATGAGCCCGTCAGAAAGGCTATAGTCAACATTAAAGGGCATAGGGGAATGTAATAACATAGCACAAAACTTGGAAGCTCATCCATTCCGACACCAAGTAGCAACCATCTCCACCTGTGCCCTAACCATGATTCAGCGATTGATGGCCGATAATTTCTACAGCCCCATAAGCCACTCCACCTCGGTGTATCACAGTGGAAGTTCACACAAGGAAAGTGCAAGGTCAGCTTGCCGTCATCACAGCATTCCAGCACAACAGATCATCGACAGATTGTTAATGTGGCACAGGGTGGGGGTGGGGACTGACAGAGGCTCCTCGGTGCAAGAACCTTTATTTTCTCAGTAAGGGAACATCCAGCATCCTAACCCCCTCTGGCCCAGATGTGGCCCATCAGTCAGCTTGCACATCCAGACTGAGATGATGCAGTCTGCAGAGGCATCTTCCAGGCAGAGTTGCTTAAGATTGCCTGTCAACAGACGAAGCAGTCAGCTTGCACTTCCACACTGCAATACACCAACTACATGGGAGGAATTGGGAAAGTCATATGGAAGACAGGCGCAAAAGGAACTTATAAGTGCTTGCTGTGTGCAATACACAATTTCACTTATAAATGTGACGTGGAATGTTTATGTTGTGATGACTTCTATCTTTTACACTGCGGTCAAGCAGACTGAGATTTTCTGAACTGGAGAAAAGGAAAGGAATGAGACAGTTGGTGAATGGAATTTGAGTTTGAAGTTACATCCAACTTCTCAATAGGAGACAGTGAGGTCTGCAGATGCTGGAGATCAGAGTCGAGAGTGTGTTGATGGAAAAGCACAGCAGGTCAGGAGCATCCAAGGAACAGGTAAATCAGCGTTTTGGGCCAGAGCCCTTCATCAGGAATGAGGCTGGGAGCTTGGGGGGTGGAGATCTCTCAAATAACCTTGTCCAGAAAGGACATGAAGGTCCTCTGTATAGCTGCTGGGAAGGGTAGACCCTTCCTGAGGTTTGCAAGGTCCAACAGACGATCACAAATCCTGACCAGCACTCTCCCAAGAACATTCCAGTCACGTACAGTTTCAATGCTTGATGACATTCCATGGCTTTCATTGTACACGTGCTTGTTCATAACATGACTGATATCCCTGGAGTGTACAATCAGAGAGAGTCCTAGTCATCTTGCAGCCATCCTACACTCAACTGGGACAGGGGATCCTCTAGATCAAAGGCATCAAAGCTACTGCTGCGATAACACATTGACCCACATTAGTTGGGCATTGAGTGAGTGAAATTCTTTTTGATTCTGCAGTCAGCATGCAGTACTCCCTGGACAATATCACTGCAATGAACTGCACCCTGCGACACACACAAACCTTCACTCAGTGAATACATTTGCTTACTCCACCTATTTATTTCCAAGATTGAATGAAGTGTAACTGGCTGTCCTTGCATGGGGCTTTTGTGCCCTCTCTAACACAACAGTGGACAACAAATTGAAAAATATCCCTTAACTCCGGTCTGGAAAATCGTACACTTTGGGGAGAATCCAAAACTAGGCTCCATAAATACAACTAAGAAATAAACAAATCCAACTGTGGTTAGAATACTTGCTACTGCAGGAAGTTGTCAAGACAAATAGTGTCCATGTTTTCAAAGGAATATCTGACAAATGCATGAAAGAAGAGGAAATAAATAGGGTTGCCTTATGTACAGTATAAATTGCAGAACAGACTGGAGGGTCAAATTGCCTGTGCCTGTTCTGTATAATCTATATAACCAGCACTGTTGTCAGATTGTAAACTACTATCCAGTCTAAGTTGCAATGTACTCCAGTAGAACACTGAAGGTCAAAATAATCATCTTTACCTCCACCAAATAAACCACAAGCTCACTTGTGTCTTGTCCCGGTCCCTCCACTACTTCTCTTCTGCACAGAAAGGAAAAGGAGGCGTTTTTAATAAAAATGTAATCATCAGTTCATCGCCAAGGATGTCAAATGAATCGCAAATGATTTACAAACAGAGTGGGGTCACAAAGGAAGAGGAAGCAGCAGAGAAAATGGATGACTGATTATAACAGACTGGGAAGGTGATGACCCAATGAATTAATGAAAAAGGCAAGAACACGGGTAGACAAAGTAATCATTTAATTTGCTGAAATCATCTCTCAATGACAGCAAGTTGTAAAGATGCAGTAATTTAAAGCCACAAGTGGTCATAAATTTAGTTTAGAAATCAAGTAGCATTAGGGAAATTCAAAATCCATGAGAACTCTTGCACTAACAAGTCACATCACAGAAGAGACTTGTAAACCTATATAATATAATCTAAATCCTACCCATAAGCATTTTCAATATCAGTTTGCTTAAATCAGAAGGTGGTAGGCTCAATCTCACTTCTGTACTAAACTAGGCTGGCATGGCTGATCATCCATTTCAATGCCTTTTGCCACCCCACTACCTCCATATTGATTCACATAATAGAAATCTGTCAACCTCTGCTTTAGTCAGCCAATGACTGGGCTTCCACAGCCCCCTGCAGTAGAGAATTCCAAACATTTACCACTCAGATCATAGGTATCTTTGAAGATATCTGTTTGGAGATGTTACTACACACCTCTGGAGTTGGGGGGGGGGGGGGGGGGGGGAGAAAGAGAAAGAGTTTTACCCCAGATCTTTGGGCTCAAAAAGGTAGGGGCTCTACCACTGTGCCACAAGGACCCTACCAACCACATTATACTATTTGCTTAATGACTAAGGACATCAAACAGACAGCAGTTTGGAATTACCACTTGCTCAGTTTACAAACTAACCAACAAAATGAAGTGGCTGGTTAGTTGGGTGCGTAAACATTTGTGGTGGGGTCAGGTGTTGGCATTGTGGAGAACAAAGTCACAGTTTTGTTTTTGAAAAGCTTTTTGCTCAGGCATGAGTATGCAAACAGTAGTGATTAAAACATGCTTATCCATCAGAAGCTAGTAAAAGCCTTTTTTGGTCTAAAGCCTGATTAAATATTTGGAAAACTCTGCAAGTCAATAATAGCCAAACATTTTGGTGCCACATGGAGTTACTGTAATGAGATCAGGAATATCTGGTTGGACAAACTGTTTCTGTCACCCATGGTTTTTGTTCACCTACAGCTCCAGTCAAGAGTATAAATAATTGTGCCATCAACATTCCCAAAAATAGATGAAACAGATCAAACAGATGAAAGACTCAACAGACAATCAAGGTATTTTTCAATGTATAATTTCAGTTACATTACACTTTAAATTTTTGCTATAAATTCTGTGCTTTAGGATTGAGTCCTCCACTATCACCTGAAGGAGCGACGCTCCGGACGCTCTAGTGCGCTTCCAATTAAACCTGTTGGACTGTAATCTGGTGTTGTGTGATTTTTAACCCAAAAATAAAGGCAGACTGTGGCAACTGCATAAATAACCCAGATGTTTCATGACAGTACCCAGGTCACAAACCAAACAATGTTAGCAAATGAATTACAATAGCTATCGTTTGTCTATGAAAAACGAATTACAGAAATCAAACCATTTTAACAAGGTATATGCATTTACCTAAAGTGCAACTTACAATTTAAAAGCATACCTATAAAATGCCAATAACTCAGTTAACTACATATTTGCCAGTCAATAGCTTCACCCAACAATGCACAGCCTGACATGCTTGCACAATAAATTTTCCACCCATATTAAAGCATGTTTCCTTACCAGTCTAGTTACTTTGTTCTTCCACAAACACCGAGCTGAAAATTCTGAACACTATGCTGGAATGACTGTTAACGGGAAAGAAGAGTAGAAAGTTTCCACATTGTCAAAACCAAAACACACTTAGTTCAGGTATAGTACAAATTTAATGTGACGCAGTAGGTATGGCCGTCTATATAACCCCAGCTCAAACTTCTGTTCGACGGTCATCAACCCAAAACAACAATGGTCTGTATTCACTGATGGCATTCAATCTGATCATTTCCTGTTCTTATTCCAAAATGAAGTGGTTACAGCACTTTACATCACCCAACCAAAGAAAAGCAACCATCTTCTGATAAGTCTAGGTTGGATCCACACCTTGGACAGTGAAGGAACAAACCAGCCCTCAACACTGCACTGCTTCTGGCTCAACATTAAAAATCACACAACATCAGGTTATAGTCCAACAGGTTGACTTGGAAGCAATAGCTTTCAGAGCACCGCTCCTTCAGCAGGTGGTTGTGGAGTAGAAAATCGTAAGACACAGAATTTATAGCAAAAGTTTAGTGTGATGTAACTGAAATTATATATTGAAAAAGACCTGGATTGTTTGTTAAGTCTCTTATCTTTTAGAATGAACATGCTGGTTTCAGTTCTTTCATATGTAAATGGCACCAGGAGCTTGACCCAGAATACCTCAGTCCAACACCGGCATCTCCAAATCTAGCTCAAAAGGTTGTCACGCTATACCATCAGCTCAAAACTCCAATTTAGCACCAAAATCCTGAAGTGACTGACGAACATATCAATGATAGGAAAGTATTACTACTACTAATCATACTGAAAATGAGCCTGAGTATCCCAAGTAGCACCCACAATCCCAGACAGGAAGTGCCAATGTGACCAGAAGCTATCATTATCCTGTTCATGATGAAAGTCCCCACATGTGCACTCCCCATTAGGGTATCCGCCAATTATTCATGCATTGACAACACTGAAGCCACTTTTAAACAGGTTTCATCCTTGCACGTGCAGAACATGGAGTCTATGCCAATTATATCTACAGTCTGCTTCAGTGACTACTGTGACACTCAATAAATTATGTTTAGTACAGGTTATTTCTCAGTGCCAATCTGCACAACTGCCTGGGGGCTCCACTGGCTTTTAAACAAAGAAAAAAGATAAACTATGAATAGTGGATACTTAAGGAGTCAATGCCTTCATTTATAACAGATTGTATTTACATTTTCCACAAAAATGGGGAGTCAGTCGTGTAGTGGCGATATCACTGGATTAGTCATCCAGAAAACCAGGCCAATACCCTATGGGCTCAAATCCCACAAGAGCAGAGGGTCAAATTTGAGTTTGATAAAAATCTGGAATCAAAAACTATGTGACCACTGCCAAATATTGTAAAAAACCCAATTTGATTCACTTAATGTCCTTCAGAGACCTTACCTAGTCTGGCCAGCAAGTGACTTCAGACCCACAATAATGTGGTAGACTCTTAATTGCTCTTTGGGTAATTATGGATGGGCAAGGAATGATGGTCCAAGCCAATGATGCCCATATTCCATGAATGAATAATAAAAAAAAACTGAAACCAGAATGCAAAAAATGAACTCCCATTCACCCATCATGTGTGCAGGTTGACCTATCTTAGCTCCTGGTCTGGTAATGCTTG
This sequence comes from Chiloscyllium plagiosum, assembly GCF_004010195.1. Taxonomy (NCBI): domain Eukaryota; kingdom Metazoa; phylum Chordata; class Chondrichthyes; order Orectolobiformes; family Hemiscylliidae; genus Chiloscyllium; species Chiloscyllium plagiosum. Next base: position 36,917,707 of record NC_057743.1, on the reverse strand, counting down.
ATTTTAACCTTCTCATCCTTTTGATTAAGGCCCTGCAACATTCTCAGCTCTACAAGTCTCAGCACTCTGCACTCCTCCAACTCTGACTCATTGCAACTTAGTCACCAAGTAATACAAGAGGGAATTCAGAAGAAATACTTTCACTCAGCGAGGGATAAGAATGCCAAATTCACTCCTGCTGGGAGTGGCTTAAAGCTCATCTATACAAACAAAGGGAAACTCGACAAGCCCATGAGAGATGGGGATAAAAGTTCATGAAAATAGATTAACATAAAATTGGAGAAAGCTTGGGTGCAGCATAAACTTCTGCCTGACTAATTAGCTTGTTTATTCTGTGGTCTACCCTACAGAATGCTATATAAAGTGCATTGCTCCATTACTGACAGTAGGGCCTTCAGCTGTATATTCCCAAACTCTGATCCCCTCAATAAGCTTTTCTAGCACTCCACTTCTCTTCCTTTAAAAGGTAGGTGGGTCTTTAAGTTTTCCTTGTCAGCAAGCTTTCACTCACCAGTTCCTGCATTTTTTTTTTAAGATTAAGCTTCCTACAGTCCTTCGGCCCAACAAGTCCACACCGACCCTCCGAAGAGTAACTCACCCAGACCCATTTCCCTCTGATTAATGCATCGAACACTATTGGTAATTTGGCACATCTAAATTGAGTTGCACATCTTTGAATTGTGGGATGAACTGGACCACCCCAAGGAAACCCACGCAGACACAGGGAGAATGTGCAAATTCCACACGGACAGTTGCCCAAGGCTGGAATTGAACCCAAATTCCTGGTGCTGTCAGGCAGCAGTGCTAACCACTGAGCCACCTTACCACCCTCACGGTGTCAACTTCTTTGTCTGATTATGCTTCAGTACACCATGCCAACGTTAAGCAATGCTGAAGGCAAACAAACTACTAGAGGGTCACTATAATTGAAATGCTAAATGAAACGTTGTCTCTCCACAAGTGCTGCCAGACTCGCTGAGTTTCCCCAGCAACTTCTGTTTCTTTTGCAAAACAACTAGCACTGGCTTATGTACCAATGCACTTATATATTGACGCATCCTGGCCAGAGGCTACAGTTTAAAAGTCTGGAAAGCTAATATGCAAACTCCCTTTGTGAAAACCTCATTAATAAGTACATTAATTTATCCCATCTTAACCAGTGACTCAGGAGTTTAGACAATTAACATTGGAAAGTTAATTTGATTTTCTGCAAACAAATGCAAGTAAGCTTTCTGCAAAACTAATTACCAAAAAAATTAAAACAAAAAAGTTTGACTTCAAAGCAATTTGTTTCGGCAGAATTTTAAAATGTTTTTGAAATTTGTAGAACAGCTATAAAAAAAGAATTGTCAACAGTCTTAAGAAAAGATTTTAATTATGAAGAGCAAAACAACCAGAAACAGACAGCAGAGAAAAATCAAGTATAGCAGCAGGTAGCTGATGAAATGCCCATATTCACATCGAACGAGAGACTCCCAACAGTGAGGATTGAGTGTTTATAAAATTTCCACTGACCCCAAAATTTCTAACCCAACCCAAATGCAATTTGCTGCAATGGGATTTCTTCTCTAAAGCCATTTCAAAGTTCCTCACATCTCTGTCTACTGCACAGTGATTCATTCACAAAATTAAGTCTTTACACAGGTCAGAATGTAGACATGTACCGAATGACTGAACTGAGTATCAGGTTGAGGAGGGTGGGGGAGAAGAAAGACACCTTCATGAGTTGTATAGCTCACTTAAGAAAGTGTGGAATGAAGTGTGGATTTTTAACAAACACTACGTGTTGTATAAATAAATTATTAACACAATGCTACCCCCAGTTGGTGTTGCAGGTTCTACAAGAATCAAATCAGATTCTGGGGACAATTTTTCATTTTTGTTTCCAGAATGAAGGCCTTTGGGAACAGGAATAGTAGCTTAGTGCTTCTTTGTACAAAGTCAAAGTCAGTTATTCAGTGGAAGAATTACACAGTAAGAGTATGGTTTCATTTATAGTCCTAAACACACATTGATTACAAATATGAAACAAATACAAACACATTTTGGCTGGTCAGGGTGCTCATTATAGAGCCATCAACAGTTACCTCAACATTCACCTCTATTTATCCCAATTCAGATGAACTGAAGAATTCTCATTATTTATCAGTTAATTATGATTCCATGCAGCTACACTGTAATAAGCAGATAACTAGTACATTTCTGAGCAATCATATTATCAACGTGTTCAGAGATGTTACTGTACACTTTTGAAGCAGGTGAAACTTGTCCTTAGGCCTCCTGGATCACAGATCGGGATACACTCAGCATCATAAATGCCACTTTTAAAAATCTACAAAGAAAAAAAAGTAACTACTGGTAGTAGAAGTACTACATTCCAAACCTATTCACACAACCTAGCACAGGTTGAAAAATATTGATTGAGCTCAGCATGCATCTATTGGTGACACTAACCGTAAACTGTTTTTGATTCTAACTTGCCACGTTTTCAGACAATAGACAACCTGCCAGTAGTGAAATTGCCAAGTTAAACGTAACAGGGTGAAGTCTCAGCAGACAATGTAAAGGAGCCAATGACCAGCTTTCAGTGAGAGCACTCAGCAGGAAATGCAATAGCCGTACAGATGATTCTGCTATTGCTACGTATGCTTCTCCTGGACCAATCTTTTGTTTATTTTAACTAAAGACTAAATGGGTCATTGCCCTCTCCCCTCGTTATTTAATCATTACTGCCTTCCACTGTAACACAGGCATGCCCCTTTTGTCAGATGGCACTGTACTTGGTTATCAACAGCTTGCCCACTTTGTAGTTCCTTTCACTGCAACTCCCAGAGACTGGCCACTTGCCAGAGCCAGAAGTCAGCAGCATTGCCAGTGGCAAAAGATGACTGAGCCAAACTAACAAAATCTGCCAACATTCCTTGCTGGTTTGAAGCTTTCGTAAACCCAGGCAATTTATCGAAAATGTAATCCAGTCCCTGATTACACCATCACCAGCTTCAGTCACATTAGTCTGCAGACATTAAATTCCAAACAGAGCCACAGATTCATATTCCCCATTCCAGCCAAGCCATTCACTGCCAACTCTCAGTTCTCAGCTACTTAGAAGATATTACTTTGTACATTCCACTATGACGAGGTCACAGCAAAAAGAATACAAAAAAATGAGCCAACAACAGAAACTCCCCAATATGAGGAGAGATGAGTGGGCATCAGCAAAGGCTCAATGACCTGAATACTTGGCCTAGAAAGAAAAAAATGTAAGATGATAAATAAGATCATAAAAATGGAGGAATACTGATTCCATTGATTAAATACTTTCTTTCATCTCTACCAATATCAGCACTTGCAGTATTGGAGTTAGGCAATTAGTCACTTCCTCAATTATGTGAAACAGCATATAATGCAACAAAAAAAATCTTTCTGCTGTTAAGTCCTAAAAGGTGCTTTTATATGAATGAGCAACACCCCCCACCCACATATAACATCAAAAAAAGTTTTTTTTATGTAGTAGATTATCTTATACATGGTCTAGTGTTCCTTCCCTTAAATGAGCTGATAATTCTCAGTCAGTGGCTGCCATAAATAACTACGTGCACTGAAGCTCCTATGTTAGAGGGGCTCTTGTGGCACAGTGGTAGTGTTCCTACCTGAGGTAGGAGACCCAGGTTCATATCCCCACCTGCTTCAGAGGTGTCATGACATCTCTGAGCAGGTTGATAAGAACAAACCAAAAAGCACCTATGTATTGCATGGTGCAGCACCGACATTCACTTCCTCCACTTGCACCTAGACTGAGGGAAGGTTACCATTTTGTAGCCAAATGTGACGGTGAAAACATGCCTGGGAATAAGAGGCCACCCAGGAACAATGGAAAAGGGAAGAAAAAAAAAAGTCAAGGATTGGAAAAGAGAGTAAATCTGGTGGCGACGTCCATCGGCAAAATTTCAGAAACCCTTCAGGCACACAATCAGGTTTTGTTGAGGGGCCCCGCACAATCTTTCACAAAATAATTACAGCACTGTCCTAATGGGAGCCATTAAAAACACAATCTCAGTGAAAATCTAACTACAAAAATGGAAATTATTGTGAGTTTACGAGGCTGCGTAAAATTAACAAGTAGTTTGAAAGAATTATAGATTATTCCACCTCAAAACATACACGGAGCTGAAAAACAGAATTGCTGGACGGGCAATCCAATTATTATCCTTGAACATTAAGTATAATTTACTTATATAACCCAATGGTGTAATTAATTATATCCAGGTTACACAAGAGAGACCTGGATTCAGAACTTTCCACCAGATTATTAAATTGCTGTGTGAAAACAGCTTATAATAATTTTCAAGTGCTTACCTCATGCATCCACTTAGGTGACAGATATAACATGTGCAATTGAATACTGTAGCAAAGTCAGCATGCTTGAAGAGATTAGGATGCATTATTTTATTGGCTACACTTCAGTACATTGATGCATATAATAAAAGAAGGCACACTATAAAGAACAAATGTCAAATGCAGTAAATGTAGGGTTTTAAATTAACAGATACAGAACTTCTCATTATTCAAATTATCTGAACCAGTGTTTGGAAAGTGCTAATTTTTTATTTTGCTGCTTAGTCTCTCAATTCAATTATTAGTACAAACCATTTCAGCACAAAAGCAACATTGGAACAAAATCTGCTTCTGAACATTCATCGCCCTCTAGATGTGTGGATCAAAATTAAACTCTGATGGAAACTGGACAGGTTATTGGTCCATTCATTTGTACTCTCTACATTTTCTTTCCAGGCAAGACAGCATTACCATTCTCTTTAGCATCTCTCAATAAAAACTCTTTACTCTGTTGTTTAGATGCCCATCACCAGAAGTCAGAACCTTGACAAGGTTTCCTCCAGGTTCTCCTAAACATTTAGTCCCAGTTCAGCACAGCCTTAATGAGAAACAATACAGTCCACTGCAAAGCTGATATTTTATGGATTGGGCCAGGTGATGGGTAACCATAGCTTCATATAAACAAGTTTAGCGTCACCTGGTTGGAAGCAATGAAACAAAGACCTCACTGTCCTCAGCCTTCATTTAGAACAATAGCCAGGAAGGGGATTATGTAGAAGTCACCAAAAACCATTATGTGGCTGTCGCAAAGACATAATAAAAAACTGGATCACATCAGTAATGGGGTTGATTTAATTCTAGGAGAAAAAGTGAGGACTGCAGATGGTGGAGATCAGAGCTGAAAATGTGTTGCTGGAAAAGCGCAGGTCAGGCAGCATCCAAGGAGCAGGAGAATCGACGTTTCGGGCATGAGCCCTTCTTCAGGAGGAGAAGGGCTCATGCCCAAAACCTTGATTTAATTCAAGACAGCAATAGCTTTGATGGCATGGAGTACAGCTTTTGAGTTGCAAGTGTAATCATATCATGATTCCAATTTTGCCTTTGAGAAACGTAGGCATGGTGGGACAATAACACCTGGATTCACATGGTTAAAGACGTTGGGTTCATTCCTAGATTTGAAATGAACGCCATTCACAAATTTGATGCAATCAAACTTGGGCACATTAAGTACAAAAACATTAGGAGGCATCATTAAAAGTACAGTCTTTATCCCACACCAAGGTTAATTGGTATGGACAATGTTAAGTTATTGAAGGGGCAAATACAACTAAGAGTGCCTTTAATATATAAAAAAAGGCTTTAGGTACGACAGAAAGACAGAGGAGTTTAGATCAATGGTGTAGTGGAGTGTGGAGCCAAAGGAGGCCTGGGAATACACATGAAGTTGGGTTAGGAAGTAAGCATCCTGAGCGAATTGTAGGTCCACCAGATGTTAGAGATGGAGAAATGCAAGGGACTTAAAAACAAAAACATCAAACTTTAAATTATGCACCAACTTAAGTCAACAGGAATAGGAAGAGCAGATGATGGGACTTGATGCAGAGGGGTATGGGCAACTGAGGAACAGATTTGAAAATTGGTAGCTTGGTAAATAGTGAGGATGACAGCTGTAAATTTATGGAAGTATCAAGAGACTGATCAAGTAGACAGGGCTATTGGGAGGGCTGACAAGGCAAAGCATCATGCACTTTTAAGTGGCAGGACACTGGAAAGCAGAGGTTCAGAGGGACCTTGACATGTATGTCCACCGATCGCTGAGGGTAGCAAAGCAGGTAGATATAAGTGGTTAAAAGGTGGTACACAGGATGCTTGTCTTTCTTAGCAGAGGCACAGAACACAAGGGGAGGGAAGTTTTGCTGGAACTATACAGAATAACTGGAGTGCTACCTGCAGTTCTTCTCAGCATGCAATTGTACTCAAGATGGTGCACAGGAGCTTTACTAGGATGCTGCCTGGGTTGGCGAATCTGAGCGACGAGGAAAGATTGGTTAGGCTGGATTGGTTTCCTTGGAGCAGTGAAGGTTGAGACAGGACCCTTTTGAGGTGTATATGATAAATGGGCTTGGACAGTAGAAGATGGGTCACTAACATGGGGCACAGATTTAAGGCAAGAGATAGAAGGCCAAAAGGAGAACGGAGGAAATCTATTTCTCCCAGGGAGCAGTGGGAGTCTGGAATTCAACACTTAAAAAAGGTGAGCCGAGTCAGACATTCATAACATTGAAGCAGTATTTAGATATTCACTTGCATTGCCACAGCTTCAAGACCTATGGGCAAGAGGGGGAAAATAGGATTAGTCTAGTCAGATCTTTGACTGCTACAAGTACGATGGGCCAAGTGGCCTCCTTTTGTGCTGCAAATGTCTATGAGTTTAAGGCTCGAGTGTGTGAAGAGGAGGCTGGCAGAGAACACTAATAGTTAACGCTAAGGTGATAAGGACACAAATGTCAGGTCATAGAGATGTACAGCATGGAAACAGACCCTTTGGTCCAACTCGCCCAGAGATCCTAAACCAAAACAGCACTTGGCTCATATCCCTCTAAACCCTTCCCACTCATACCCATCCAGATGCCTTTTAAATGCTGTAATTGTACCAGCCTTCACTTCCTCTGGCAGCTCATTCCATGCACGCACCACCCTGCGTAAAAAGGTTGCCCCTTAGGTCCCTTTTAAATCTTTCCCCTTTCACATTAAACCCATGCCCTCTAGTTCTGGACTCCCCCATCCCACAGAAAAGACTTTGTCTATTTATCCTATCCATGCCCCTCATGATTTTATAAACCTCTATAAAGATCACCCCTCAGCCTCTGACGCTCCAGGGAAAACAGCTCTCGCCTAATTCAATCTCTCCCTATAGCTCAAATCCTCCAACCCTGGCAACATCCTTGAAAGGGTTCAGAAAAGTTTCATAACATCCTTCTGATAGGAAGGAGACTAGAATTGCACACAATATTCCAAAAGTGGCCTAACCAATGTCCTGTAGAACTGCAACATGACCTCTCAACTCCTGTACTCAATACTCTGACCAATAAAGGAAAGCATACCAAACGCCCTTCTTCACTATCCTGTGACTCTACTTTCAAGGAACCATGAATCTGTACTTCAAGGTCTTTGTTCAGCAACACTTCCTAGGATCTTACCATTAAGTGTACAAGGATTGCCCTGATTTGCTTTTCCAAAATGCAACACCTCGCATTTATCTAAATTAAACTCCATCTGCCATTCCGCAGCCCATTGGCCCATCTGATCAAGTTCCTGTTGTAATCTAAGGTAACCTTCTTCGCTGTCCCCTACACCCCCAAGTTTGGTGTCAGCTGCAAACTTACTTACTATACCTCTTGTGCTCGCATCCAAATCATTTACATAAAAGAGCAGCAGTGGACCCAGCACCAATCCTTGTGGCACTCCACTGGTCACAGGCCTCCAGTCTGAACAGCAACCCTCCACCACCACCCTCTATCTTCCACCTTTGCGCCAGTTCTGTATCCAAATGGCTAGTTCTCCCTGTATTCCATGATATCTAACCAGTCTCCCACGAGGAACCTTGTCGACCATCCTACTGAAACAAATAGATCATGCCTACTTTTCTGCCCTCAATCCTTTGCTACTTCAAAAAAATGTAATCAAGTTCGTGAGCCATGATTTCCCACACACAAAGTTATGCTGACTATCCCTAATCAGTCCTTGCCTTTCCAAAGGCATGTAAATCCTGTCCTGTAGGTTTCCCTCCGTGGGCGGCACAGTGGCACAGTGGTTAGCACTGCTGCCTCACAGCGCCAGAGACCTGGGTTCAATTCCCGCCTCATGCGACTGACTGTGTGGAGTTTGCATGTTCTCCCCGTGTCTGCGTGGGTTTCCTCCAGGTGCTCCGGTTTCCTCCCACAATCCAAACCTGTGCAGGTCAGGTGAATTGGCCGTGCTAAATTGCCCGTAGTGTTAGGTAAGGGGTAAATGTCGGGGTATGGGTGGGTTGCGCTTCGGCGGGTCAGTGTGGACTTGTTGGGCCGAAGGGCCTGTTTCCACACTGTAATGTAATCTGTAATCTAATCTAAATTGCCCATCACTGACGTCAGGCTCACTGGTCTATAGTTCCCTGGCTTGTCCTTACCACCTTTCTTGAATAGTGGCACCACGTTAGCCTACCTCCAGTCTTCCGGCACCTCACCTGTGACTAGTGATGATACAAATATCACAGCAAAGGGCTCAGCAATCACATCTATAGCTTCCCACAGAGTTCTAGGATACACCTGATCAGGTCCTGGGGATTTATCCACTTATGTGCTTCAAGACATGCAGCACCACCACCTCTGTAATATGGACATTTTAAGATGTCACCATCTATTTCCCCACATTCTGTATCTTCCATATCCTCCTTCACAGTGAACACTGATGCAAATACTCATTTAGTATCTCCCCCATCACCTGTGGCTCCACACATGGGCTGCCTTGCTGATCTCTGAAGGCCCTGTTCTCTCCCTAGTTACCCTTTTGTCCTTAAATGTATTTATAAAATCCCTTTGGCAAATATGGTTAAGGGGAATCCAAAGCTATCTCCTGTCCCCTTTTTGCCCTCCTGATTTCCCTCTTAAGTATACTCCGACTGCCTGTATACTCTTCTCAGGATTCACTCACTCTCTCCTGTCTATACCTGACATATGCTTCTTTCTTTTTCTTATCCAAAACCTCAATTTTTCTAGTCATCCAGCTTTCCCTTTAACTCTAAACAGGTATACACTGTCTCTGGACTCACTCATTTTTGAAGGCTTCACATTTGAGCCGCCCCTCTACCTACCAATATCTGCCCCCAATCAACCTTTGAAAGTTCTTGCCTAATACCATCAAAATTAGCCTTCTTCCAGTTTAAGATCTGGTCTATCCTTTTCCATCACTATTTTAAATCTAATAGAACTATGGTCGCTGGCCCCAAAGTGCTCCCCCCACTGACACCTCAGTCACCTGCCCTGCCTTATTTCCCCAAGAGTAGATCAAGTTTTGCACCCTCTCTAGGAGGTACATCCACATACTGAACCAGAAAGTTTTGTACACACAAATTCCTCTCCATCTAAACCCTTAACACTATGACAGTTCCAGTCTCTGTCTGGAAAGTTAAAATCCCCTACCATAACCACTATTATTCTTACAGATAACTGAAATTTCCTTACAATTTGTTTCTCCATTTCCTGCTATTAGGGGGTCTATAATACAGTCCCAATAAGGTGATCATCCCTTTCTTATTTCTCAGTCCCACCCAAATAACTTCCCTGGTTATATTCTCAAATATATGTCCCAGCAACAGACAGTTAAAACAAGCTGGAAGTTGTCAGCTTTCCTGATACAAAGCAAATAGTTTCTGAAACTCAGCATGGTAACAAAGAGGACACTAAAAAGAGACAAACAGTCCAGAAACATGGACATCAAGAAAAAAACTGGACAGCTTCTGAAAAATGAATGATTTGAAGGAAAAACAAGGCAGTAGTATAAAATCAAGCTATTCTTCTTCTTCACCCTTGTCACTAAGACCTAGAAACATACCAAGATGTGAATAATCGGTACAAGCCCATGACAACCTACGAAGAACTAGTAAAGACGACCATAAGACACAGGAGTGGAAGCAAGGCCATTCGACCCATTGAGTCCATTCCGCCATTCAATGGTGGCTAATGGGCATTTCAATGCCACTTACCTGCACTCTCCCCACATCCCGTAATTCCTTGCAAGATTAAGAATTTATCAATCTCTGCCCTGAAGACATTTAACCCCTCGGCCTCCACGGCACTCATTACAATTTCACATCCTTAGGGACAGCATCTCAGCACAGGTCACAACTTAACAAGCTCAAATGCTTGGAACTTGAAGCTCATGACTAGAAAGATTATAGCTGTCACTTTTGATACTGGAGGCCAAGTCTCCGTCTGTTTCCTGAAGAAAATAATGACTCCTATCACATTCACTATCAAAGAACTTCCATCACGTTTGTCACAACTGGATTTTAGTCCCTTAGATTCCAGATTTCGGCCTGATCATACTTGTCCAGAAAACAAGTCTGTATTTCAGTGGTTCAAAACAGAGCTGCTATTGCAAGCAAAACACTCAATGTCTGTCACTTTAGAATAGGTTTATGTAACAGACATGCCTGAATGTTTCAGAGTCCCTCAGGGTAAGCTTTTCAAAGTTAATGTCAAACGTCAGTGCAGCTTTGAAAGTAGCCCCCAAGATTGATAGGCTTTTCCTGTGCCAGAGGAACGCCTATATAAAAATTGAAGCAAGGCTCCTAGTGCACACTCTTCCCAAACAAGGATTAGTACTGAGCATATACTCGTGCAGGTTAGGTACTTTATTGTCCATAGATTTTGTGGTCTCGGTCAAGGATGCCAGCTCTCCTCAAAATAAACTGGCAACCAATTGCAAAATTACTCCCATTGGATAAAGGAGCAGCACTGCTTAGTTGCACAAGTGTAACATTCCCACATCAACACTGACGTGTGTGAGGGTGTGTGTGTGCGCGCGCGCGCGCGTGTGTGGGGGGGGTGGGGGGGGGGTTTAAAAAATTCTCAATTACTTTCAAAGCAGTGAAGAACTAAGCCGAAATCAGACACATTACTTTAACAATCTAACTTAGAACCCATTAGAAATTCATACCAACTGCCAATCAGCCTTCCAGTCAGTATTGAGGGGAAAACCAAGAACCAATAGAGCCAGAATGGGGAATTAAAACCTTTGAAGATAAGTTTTTTTTAAAAAGTTTGATTCTCTTCCATTTTGTCTTCCCTATAGTGGAGCCCATGTTAAGCCAACATGTAAAGAAAACTTGCAAGTGAACTGGAAGAATGCTTGCATTTATGGAATGCATTAATTTGAGACACTAAAAACTATTTATTTCATAAAATTTGAAAACACTCGAGGTGTTGCCACTGGATTTACATTGATGGTCTTCGTCAGTTGAGGGGGAACTGTTGGTCATGATAAGCTTAACACAGAAGCATCAGAATGATTGATTAAAAATGAACCACACTGTCTACGTGCCAATGGAAGGCTCCCTCCAACTCCAAAAGTCCAACTCCTGTGCGCAGAACAAGTAACAATATAGCACATCCAAAGTAATGCGGGACTGAACATGCATTATGCCTCTGTCAAATGTAGGCAGAGGGAAAAAAAGTTACTGGAGCTGATTACTGTCAAAATTTAGAAGCCTTGCACAGAAAAATCTGAGAATGTAGAATCAGAGGAAGAGGCTCTTTAACCCATTGAGTCTGCCTTGCTAAACCTACGCTGGTCCCACTTTCCAGCACTTGGTCAATTGCCTTGAACATTATGACACTTGGAGTGCTCATCCAAGTACTTTTCAAAAAAAAAGAGAAGTCCAACTCCTGTAACTCAGACCACTGTTATCTAACTAAAGTTCTCTACAGCTCGAACATAATCTTCCTGCTGTTATAATGTATGCCAGACTGATAAAGGAAAGGGTGTTGTATGCCTTAACTACCCTATTATCCCATTCTTTCAGTTTCAAGGTTTTGTGGACAAGCACCCCAAGATCTCAGTTCCTCAACTTCCTAGTGTCCTACTGCTCATCAAGTGCTCCCTTGTCTTGTTCCTTTTTCCAAAGTGCATCACCCCACATTTATCAGGACTAAATTCCCTCTGCCACTGATCTGTCCTCCAGCCACTAAGCCAATGTTGGATCCAACTTACCCTCGATCCCATGTGTTTTTACCTTTTTTTATCAGCCACTCAGTGGATCTTGATAAATTGACTCCCCTGATCTACAAGCAGAAAGTGAGGACTGCAGATGCTGGAGATCAGGGTCGAAGAGTGTGGTGCTGGAAAAGCCCAGCCGGTCAGGTCGTATCCGAGGAGCAGGTGAATCGATGCTTCGAGCATAAGCTCTTCATCAGGAATCCTGATCTACACACTTGGTCATCTTTTTGGAAAACTCAACCAGATTTGTTAGGCATCACCTCAGTTAAACAAAACCATGCTACTATCCCTAACAAAAAACTTTGCCTCTCTAAATTAGTTCTCTCCAGAATTTCACCAATAATTTCCCTACCGCGGATGAGAGATTCATTGGTTTATAATTTCTCTGGTTTATCTCTACCACCCTTCTTGAAAAGTGGAACCACGTTAGCTGTCCTGAGGCACCTCTCGTGGCCAAAGAGGAATTAAATATTTGGGTCAGGACATTGCAATTTCCTCCCTCGTCTCCTACAGCAGCCTATCGAGACCTGGAGATTTGTCCACTTTTACGGCCACCAAAACCTGCTCACGCCCTACCTCAACTTGATAAATAACCTCTTCAGTCCACCTTTCCTGAATTCTGTACCTACAAGCTTTGTCCTCCAGACTGGAGAGAGTTGTGAAGTATCCATTTCACACTACCAGTGTCCTCCATTTTGACACAGAATTCCATCTTTGTCTCAACTATTTCTTGGTTATTCTCTTCCCTTCAATATCCTTATGGAATATCTTGGGATTCTCCTTACTCTTGCCTGCTCGCTTTTTTGCCACTCCCCTTTTTGCTATCCTATTTGCTCTCAAGTTCCCTCTTGCACCTTCTCTACACCACTAGGATCTCTGTTGATTTGCTGATGTCCATCTATCCTGATCTCTAAGTGATTAAGCATTTACACCAGTACATACTCATTTTGTATCAAACCTGTTCTGGAATGTATGAGATGTTAAATTTGTTTCCAACCTCCACAGTGAGAGGCTTTTGTGAATACACATGTCACAGCTCTCTATGGTGCCATGCATCAGTGTAGTTTTGACTGCCACCTAACAAATGTCTTGCATTTAAACATAGCTCAGTTTATGCGGCAAGGCAGTCAAGAAACCAAAGTTCAAAAGAAAGGGGAAGACATAAGAACACGAGAAACAAGGGGAGGAAAATGTCATGCAATCCTTTGACATAACTATGGCACAATGATTTCAACTCCACTTACCCATCAGCTTCCCATATTCCTGGAGTCAAAACCTGGGCATCTCAGCCTGAAAACAAGTTTGACAGTGCAGCATTCACAACCCTCTAGGGTAGAGAAACCCAGAGATATACAACCCTTCAAGAAGAAATTTCTCATCTCAGTCCTAAATGAAGGACTTACTTTATCTTAAAACTGTGCTCTATGTTCTCTACACCCCAATGAAGGAAACAACTTTAGAGTGTACCCTGCCAAACCCTTAAGAATCTTGTATTTATTTTGTGTAAACTCCAACCAATATTTCTGATTTTACCCAGCCTCTGTTCATGTGGCAACCCAATCACCCCAAGAAGCAACCTTGTGACATAAAAACAAAATGCTGGAGTAAGTCAGCAGGTCTGGCAGCATCTGTGGAGAGTGAAACAAAGTTCATGTTAAGTTCAGTGCGACTCCTCTCTCAATGGGGTGGGGGTTAGAAAACGATGGGCTTACAGTTATTTTAACCACTTCTGGCGCAAGGAGGACTTGAACCTGAAACTATTGGTTCAAAAAGGTAGGGATACTACTACAGTATCATAAGATGTTACTGTATTAGCAAAGGTCTCTGGTCACTAGTACAGTAATGTTACTATTATACCATCGACAATCCAATGATGGTTTTTGCACTTTTGACAAAGGGGATGGAGTGGAACAGATGGTAAGGTTGCCCAGAGTGAAAGACAAAGAGAAGACTCATGGTAATAAAGGAGAATAGAGGGGTAAAATAAGAGTGAATAGCAAGCGTAAACAGCATGAATCTTTGTTTTACTACTTTTAATGTGATTATACCCTTCTAAATGGAAACAAAACCGTACAGAGTAAAGTCACCACAGTTCCATAGGACCACAGGGTTGTTTTCTCATTAGACTCCCACAGCTACCTGGACTACACCTCCTCCCACTCTGTTCCCTAGATGCTGCCTGACCTGCTGTGCTGTTCCAGCAATAAAGTTTCAGCTTTGATCTCCAGCGTCTGCAGACCTCACTTTCTTCTCATTAGAGACAGACAACAGGTAATGGTTCAGCCTCAGATTTTTTTTTATTTCCTGCACACAGTACTCCAAGGAGAAGAGATGGTGCCCGTGGCCAACAGCATTAAGAAACTTTGCAATCGCTGTGGATCCAAGATACAATTTGATTTCAAACTTTTGCTGCTCAGGTTAAGCAAAATTTAGCTGGGAATCTCTCTCCAAACAGCTCACTTTTTCCATCATTTTCTTAAAATTAGAAACACTGTCAATTTGAAAGCTTAGCATAGACTACTACTTACTCACATAAAAAGTTATCAAACCACATTTCTTTGGAAATACAATCTTCCCACAGTAGAAAGCAGTTCAGAAGTTTGTCAGTAGCTTGTTAATATTTTACAGTATAAATCTGCTTTGAAAAACAGATTAACAACTTTAATTTGACTTGGTACTGGTTGTATCTACTCCTGGAAAGCTTGCTGACAAAATCAAATTCAAATTCAAAGCCACCCTGGGAAAACAACTAAGGAGAGATATGTAATGTGGCTACCCCAATGCAAGGCAAATTTAATGGAATCTAATTCCCTTAAATAAACCAACATAACGACTCAGCAACAACATCCCCTCACGACTCCCCCTACCCCCCTCCCCAAGATCAACTTTAGCCCTAGCCCTTGGAGGTGTTTTATTTTAAAATATATAATTCCCTTCTTTTCTAGGTAGGAATTGAAATGCTACCTGTCTTTTCAAAAAAAATGTAACAAAACAAAAACGGATCTCTTTCAAAGAGCTGAAATGGTTGCTGTGGCAATGGTGCATACAAATAATTCATTACTGCGTATACATCATGATAGATCGTGCAGTTTAAAAAGAACTTGAAAAAAGTGAAACATTAAATATGTACAGAGACAGATGGTCATTGTAGTTAATCTCATTTGTACATATTTTCATAATGTACTGGCTGGATAACCTGGAAAAAAAACCGCTAAAAATATAACAAAAAAATCCAGTATGCTGATTTGTGATCAGATAATTCTCTCTACTTTAGCAAATTCTCTGCCATAACAGTGCTGGTGTCTGATTAAAGCTTCCTACTGATCAGATGGTAGACTATCCTGTTGCACAGCACAGTAGCAAAATACAAAGCTTTGTCTGAATGTGAACTTAAGGTGATCTGAAATGATCTGTAGTTCTGTAATGCTCCGCTGGAGGTGGCCATGATTGGTGCTCTGATGCCCAGATATCACCAGACAGACTGCATGATGACTCACTAAATGTAAGCAAGCATGGCACCATCATTCCCCCACCTTCAGATTCAGACCGTGGCTATACACATTGCTTTGGCAAGATACGACCTCAATACAGGCATTATCTGTATTGTGGAAAAATGATGTACTCAAATATTATTCCTTCACTATTGTTGAGAAAGTGTTTTTAAGATTGATCAATCCTTTATGTAATGTTTCCTGATATTATGGGTGATATTATAACCATTATCATAGGAATAAAAGATTACTGAACTCCATTCTGCTCCAATTAGATCATTACATCAGTATTCCTTAAATACTATATATCCAACTCCACATCACTAAGACATTCATCGGAAATCCGTAGACGTTGTATGTGGGTCACATCTCCATCACTTCTCCATTCTTTTCCATTTCAGATGGCTTAACTCATATAGCAGACAAATGTTTCAGTCACCAGTATAACTTCAGACATTCACTCTGCCTTTATGTAGCCTGCAGTTTCTTCTTTTTCATTGCTTTAAATTGTAGGGTTGGGCAACACAAATTTCCAAAAGAATATCACTGCAGCATGACTGGTGACCTCCTGTTTTGCCATAACTAGCTTCTTGTCCCAAGGGATATTACCATACGATTGTTTGGGGGTGCCAATAGCTCACCCTTGTAACTGCTTTCCTTATGTCAACTCAGGCAACTGATATCCAAATGCTACCTTATCAGGGTAGGAACGACAGCCAAGTTCAATGCAGGCCTGATTGGGTGCCTACTCTCGCACCTTCCTGCACAAAGTCACGAAATAGCAGTCAGCAGAAGGAGCCTCGTCAATTTTCATTCAATCCCCTGTATTATTTCAGGTGAGATGAGGCATCCCAATTATTCCCTAGCCAAGAACAGAAAACTGAAATGGTAACCAAACTGCCTTGATCAGCCTCACAACAGGTGACCTAGTGGACTGCTCAAAAAGTGAATTGTCAACCCATTTGCTGTGTGAAGTTATTATTGTTCGCTGTGTCTCAAGTCTTATTAGCACCTTGCTGCCTAAAAACAAGTGAAGTGGTGCTTACCAGATGTGAAAAGGTCAGATCTGTGCGCACCAACACCAGCAGACACAACAGTGAATCTTCCAAAAAATCTCTTCTCTTTCAACTGCACCTTAAAAGCTGAGTCATGCACTAAGCTACTTGCAAATGTCTCTTCTTTGAATGAGTCAATTGGTCATAAATGTTGCAATAAAAAGACTTCAAAAATATTTATTAAACTTTTTTCAATAAAACCCTGACTAACTAATAACTTCAGTCCTTCATTCAGTAGTATCCAATTTAAAGAGTTGCGGCAAATTTCAATTAAAATCCTGAAGTCAACAGATCAGTGAGTAACTTCTGATCAGGATTATACAGTAATGTTTACTTAAAAAAATGAAACAACCTAATTTGCTAATGACTTCCAGACAAATCAGCGAACAGAGTTAACATCAGTGATATATTAAAAGGTGTGATGCATGGAGTAGCATGATCTGGGCATGTGCCTGCAATTCTCAGCAGAAGCTACTGACATGGGCATTGAAGAGAACACTGACAATGCCAACCGCAACCTGTGTCACATGAAGGTCAAAGCAAGATTAAGTCAGTGCAGGCCTGTGTGTGCAGAGACAAACAACAGTAGGCTGGACAAGTATACCTAGCAGTTAAAGTTAATCTTATTTAGTTTTGAAATGGGGTTTGGGTGCTTCAGACATCGCCTACCAGTTTGTTGGACAGGCACCAGTCTCAAGAATTTAATTAATAAAATGGAAAACATGCTTGATTTATTAACTAACAAAATTCATTTTTAAAATTATCCCAATGACAAAGGAGGAAAGTAATTAGCAAAAAAGTTAAAAAGTAATTATAAAAAGAACAGTTAACTAGGTTGCATTTTTCTAATTACATGAAACAGACATTAATCTAGAAGCACATTTTTACAAATCTGTTTTCAGAAACAATATATTTTACTCACATACCTGAATGTGAACGCATAAAACATGCGATTAATTCTGGGATAAACAACTTCAGCAAAAACAGGTTTACCAACAGTATGCTATATACTTATTACTATCACATCTTGCTAGTTACTTAATTCGAGTGAACAATCCTGAAAGTTGCAATTAAAGCAGTTTAAATATGTTCTAAAATACATCAACACACTCAAGTCAAAAATTCACATTACATGAGAGGTTAAACTTTTTAAAAATAGATTCAGCTAGACATGGCAGAACAAAACAGAAAAGGCAAGCTAAATATCCAGTTGTTAAAAGTAGTGAGGTAAAACGATCTATTGTTCTTTTTAATAAAAGTCCCTGGAGGTAACTGACCACTGAGAATCATCATTAGAGTCCTTAGAAACTACAGTAATTAGAATGGTTTTATGTAGGATGCTATTACACACTCAAATTAGGTAACACTAAATATTATTCGCCGAGTGGACAAATACCAGGTACAAATAGCATTAAAAAGGGTGCTGGAAATTTGAGCAAATGCAGAAAATGCTGGATAAACGCAGTAGGGCTGTCATCAGTTATGGAGAGATCTCTTGAATGGAGTTGCTTTGTCAAAATATTTCAGGCACCCTTGTCTGACTATATGCATTAATACCCAAAAATGGCAATGTGCCTGTTTATTATTGAGTAAAGCCATCTAGTTTGAAAAGAAAATTTAAAACACCCTGATTACCACATACTTTCAAAAAGTGACTCTTGGAACAATGATTGAGCTCAAATTGTAAATGTAACGATTAGCAGACTATCTGGTCTGATTACTTAAATATTTGAAATAATCACTCTTGAATGTTTTCGAAACTCAAACAGAAGCAAAGACAGAATGTCTTCAAGATCCCTTAATGCTCGTCAAAGCAAACCCTTTATTCAACGTAGACAAATAACACTGTCCTGATTAGTTCCACGTTAGCGAGCATTAAACCATTATATCCACTTATCTTGCTTAAAAAAACCCATGATCTGTTGATTCAATGGGTTATTGCAGTTCACTGTAAATGCATATACAGTGTGGTAGAGATGAGATGCAACTTCAAATGGATTGGAGTTAAAATTTCCATTGACAGTATTCATTCCCACAACCGCAAGCTCATACAAGATTAATTTTTCTTATAACTTGTCGTGGAAGGTGAGCACCAATGGAGTGGAATCTTAGTAAATAGATGAAAACAGTTGCTGATAAAACAATGAGAATATGAGAGCAGTGCAACATTATCAGGATGCCCAATTCTGGGGATATAAAACTGCATTAATCTGCAAGATCTGGATAAATGTTTACAGATAATTAAGATTCATAAAACAAGATAAATTACTGATTACATTAAATGAGCATTATAGAGCAGTAGTATCTGATTACATAAGGCTGCATCTTTATACTGCAGTAATATTTATACATTAAGGTCTTTTGATAACTCAGTGCCAAAACACAAATTTAAAGACAGAATTTAAAACAAATTTATGTTAACTACAGAGTCAATGTGGTCTTAAAATGTTTATTTATGGGTAAAATGTCAGGGTGCCATGAACAGAAGGCAGATCAAATGCAATTGAAAATCTGTATTGAAATGAAACCCTTCAACGACTTTCTTACACAGGTATGCTAATCTAATTTTATAAATAAAATTCTAAAATTTCACTTTTATTCTTACAACTATATTGTTGCCAAGTGTACAGTAAATATTGATTTGACAATTTTGGATCTAAGTGACTATTCATTTTAAGTTAACTATGGCTAAATAGAACTAGGTCCCTTTCCAGGCCCCTATCAGTAATTTGAATGCAAACTTCTGGGAAGACATAGGACTCAAACTTAAACTGAAATATGGCTATAATCAAAAAAAAAAATTGAAATTTTTGAAAGACCTTAGAAAATGAAGTTCATGATCATTTCCCGGAATGAATGGAGTTGCTGCATTGGTGTGAATGCTTGCTGTGAAAAGTTATTTTGGAAAGAACAGCAACAGCACATAACCAACAAGTATGTTCAATGATTGGATATGCAATTTATTAAAAAGAACCCACTACATATAAACCTGAAAGCTTCACTTTCACCATGCACATTACAGCTAGAGCTACTTGACAACAGACATTAATGGACCCAATTAAACCAATACAAAGATACTTTTCAATGTAAGAAAAACAGAAGGCAAAACACAAGGCAACAGAAGGTGGTTTGAAGCAAAAGAAAATGAAAGGCTGCTTGAATTTAAGCAAATTTCACAACAATCTAGAATGACTAATATGCATAAAAAGTAACAGAAGGTAAGGTGAAAAAGACAAATGTACCCTTTTGAATACTGAGGCTTTTGAAATAAACAGGACAATAATTCAATATAAAGAAATAAATGCAAATTTAAATTGAAAAAGCTGCAAAGAAACCCATATATTTTAGTTAATAATAACTTTAGTATGTAAATTTAAGGTCAATATGATAAAGGATGGTTATTAATTTATGCTTCATAAAAAATAATTTTATAAATAAAAAGATTATGCACATTATTTTTAATGCATCTAATGCTGAATTTCACTCATCAGTTTAATCTCGTTCCCCTCACAAAGCATTTTCACTTGGAATTATATCATTATTCCTTTAAAAACCTGGAATCATCTCCCAACACTAATACTATAGCTTTATGTCTAGACTGCAGTGCCTGAAAGAGGGTAAAGAAGGATAAGCAATAATGTTGGCCTCTTAACAATACCCACACCTCTCAAACTAAAAAAAAATTCAATTACACACTACCTTAAAGACAAATCACCTGTTGATTTTTAAAGATTTGAATGTGGCATTTATACAATTTTAAAATTAGGTGTGAACAAATTAAATCCATTGGATCGTTTGTGCATTAAATATCTTTTGATTGATTCAAAAGCATTCCCAGTACTGCTAGATTTGAACTATTAGCATGTTATTCAGCATTCAAAACAGTTAAGGAAACTGCTGTCTCTTAGGAAAGGACGCCAGCAGATATACACAGAAGAACTTGGAGCTAGTAATGGGTGAACTGACGGTCTCAATGTGACACTAATACTACTACTTCATAAACATTAAACTGTTTTCAGCTAAATTTACTGGAAAATTCTCAATTCTGTGCTTTTAAAAAAAAAGACAATTATTAACTTTGATTATACTGCAAATGAATGAAGACAAATCAAATCGAAATAAAATCACCTAGATTTTTTTGTGATCCAAAACATGTTAAAACAAAGCCATCATATCACCCACTCACTAGTCTGAAGCCAGGAATGCAAAGCTTTTTTTTTAAAGAAACAGTAATTTTTTTTGGACCTAGAATGGACTGCTTGCACCTTTTAAAGAAAATCAAACGTTCATTTTCTCTTTCTATATTCAATCTTTTTTCACATTGCTATCTTGCAACAGTTTTTCTTTGAAGGGCTGGGGGAGAAAGTGTTTTATTTCAGCTTCTGAATTATATGGAAGATTGGACACTACAAAGCACAGGCTTTGTGCATATGCCAGCTATTTGGTCGAGTTATCCAAACATTCCCAATGTCTTGCTCTTCCCTGTCAGAATTATGTCAGTCAGTCAAGAAAGATACTTGATTAGAAGTAGGGTGAGCAAAGGGTAGAATGTCAGTCAGAATCACAAAACTAAAGAGTCAAGCATAACAGTATCATAGAGGTTACGAGTATAAATCAAGAATATTGCTGCTCTTTATTGAATACAAGACAACACTGAGGTCTATAGTGTTCTTAGTCTTTTAAAAAGGAGGCCCATCATTAATCGCTCATTTCTGAATGGGAGAGAACACAACAGACCCAAGTTTCTTTTCCCACAATAATACAATATGCTATAAAAAGAACAAAGGCAGACTGCATTTAAATGGCTGTTGTGCTAGTTTACTAATCATTGAGCACAATAAATTTAAGTTGTGTATTGGATGCGACATTTAAAAATAATCCAAACAATGTTCAGAATTAACCCTAAAAAGATATAATTTAATTTCGTGACTAATTACTTTATGCATTAATTTCCTCTTGTCATGATGTTTAGACACACATTTTACATTGACCTTCATGACTGTAATACATATGTAACCAGCTATTATGGGAATTCCCTAAGTGAATGTTTGCAATGACATTGTAGCTGCAGGCTACCTACCACTAAGAGGCACTATAGCTTCACACTGCCCTGTGATGTATTGACCAATACCATCGAAGATCTATTCCCATTTAAAATAAATTGAAGCCTTATCACTTGGTCTAAAAAATCCAAGCATTTCCAGCTAATTTATTAAGTCTGAATAAGTGGTGAATTGGATTTTGTTTTAAATACCCACTAACCTAACAGATGGAGGAAAGAGTATGTCATTGTGTAGGTTTGATTTTCATAAGATTATAATGTCAAGCTCACATCCATAGGTCGACAAAAAAATGCTGCTGCATCTTTAACATCCTTAGGAGACAATCAAATGATGGAAAAGCGAGATAGGAAACAGCACTCCACTGGATAAATAAGGACAGATTCATTCACACAAGAGTTCATTTCTGCCACTGTTCATTGTTCAGACTCTGACCTTCGTGCCCTGTATCGTCGCTGGCCAGTTGACTTCCGAGTAGCGATGGTTGCAGTGAATCCCACCAAACAACACAAGGACGTGGTGCTGAATTTCAGAGTGTCAAGCCAACCAGGAACATCGGTCTGCAGATAATTCTCCATCAAATGCAAGCCCATCACTGCAAGCCACAGTAGAGAAGCCAGTGCATCAATCCTCCGAAGCCTGGGGAATTTGGTGAAAGAAAGACAGAAATACATTTTAGAATTTCATGTTGACTGCCCTAAAGAGAGAGAGAGAGAAGACAGTCCAATTAATTACTAAAATGTACTGTTATGATGAGTTACTATATTATTTCAATGGAAGGGGAGATTAATTTTGGATGGTATATTCACTGTTATTCTGTTACTTCCATTGTGGTAGGATCACAGGAGAGCCATTTAGCCCACTGCATCTCTGCTAGCTCTTTTAGAAAGTCCTTTTTTATTAGTTTCATTTCCTCAACTCTTGCCTGCAGTCTTGCATGGTTTTCCTTTTACGAGAACATCAATTCATTTCATGAGGAAACTGGTTTGAAGTTACTAAGAATCTACTTCCACCCTCTCTGACTGCACATTCCAAATCATGACCTGAATAAAACATCTCACCTCCCTCCTATTCCTTCCCCTCCAATTTCCTAATTAAGGGACCCCGATTAATGACCCACTCACCAAAGGAAACTGCTGCCCTTTATTTACATGTTATAGTTTTGGACACCCCAATTAAATCTCAACTTTCTCTACCCTAAGGAACACAATCATAGCTTCTCTGATATCACCACATAACTGAAGGCGCTCAACCACCTTATCTGTCTAGTAACCTCTTCGGAGGCTTGGATACCTTTCCCGAAGTCTGGTACAAGAATCAGATAACTGACCTAAGGTCTTAGGGCAGAATTTAAGCATTTAAAATTTGAAGTTATGACCTGAAATACATCACAAAATATAGTAAAAAAACTTTCAAAAGGAAATTATACACATTACATTAAATAGTAAAAAACTTCAGGAGTTTAGAGAAAGGGAAAAAAAAACAGGAGAACTAATTAGAAAACTTTTTTTTGAAGGGCATACACTGACCCCATGGGCTGAACAGTGGCTTTCTGACTTGGTGTTAATACCCCAGTTAAGACCTGGGCAGCAAGTTTAAAAGAAAGTTTAGTCTCCCAGTAATTTGCATCTTCTGGGACCAAAGGAGTGGAATTGATAGGTGATCTATTCCTCACACTTCACTTTCATTAGTACAGTTCCAAATATTATGAACCATCAGACACTGGCTCTATAGTTCATTTTTCTTGCCACAGATGGAAAGAAGTCAGACCCTGACTTGGTTTCACTCCAACACAGTATAGCTGGGATCAGTATCATGCAATACCACAGTTAAAAGCAGGAGACAACACCAACTTTCATTTTACTGCTTAAATATTATTTGCTTGAAATGGATTAATCCAGCTTTGCTTAAAAGATGAATGTAGCTTTTCTGCCAAAATTGTGCAGTTCCACAGGCACACAGACGAAGATCTCTTATATACAAACTTACTGTCTTAATTGTAAAACAAACTAAATTGTTTTGCTTGTTACTGTTCAATAGCCCAGAGTAAACAACTAACTGGATAACTAAACCTTCCCCCATACCAGAGTCCACAGTCTCTGAATAATCTCTCTTCAGGTCAAGTGCACCGCATAGGTAACCACATTTTTTCCATCTATCATTTGCCTAAACCGGATTTTGCCTTGTCAAGTGGGGCACATCTGAAAACACCTGCAGGTTGATCAAAGGGGCAGTTTGTTGTTGCCGGAGGGATTTTAGGATATAGTTACCTTGTAAGCCAGCATCCTCAATTCTAGCAGGTTTCAGCAAATCAAGCTAAAGAGTTTGCGCGCACACAGCAGAATTATTCACTGCACAATTAATGACAGAGGGTCAGCATTGTGACATGAATAAAACTGTAGAATGAATGCAAAATACTGTGGATGCTGTAATTCCGAAATAAAACAGTAATGAATAAAACAGCAATGGTATCAATATTAAGATGTTCCAATATATTTGAAACTTTTGGATGCTGTGTCTTTTACCCAACATCCCACTGCAGGAGGAATATACTACATAATTCTGAGCAATTGTACCCAATGCCAGAAAGTTTCAAAGGAAGCAAATGACTGTTGGTGGGGATTCAGATGGGATTGATAAATGACGACTGAGCTTTAACCTGACACAGATCTTGTGGACAGCGCAGGTTAATGCAAATCACAAAGTTAGAATTAGTTGGGCACTAATCAGTGATGTCTGCAAACTAGAAAAAATTGCAACTCAAAATAATCAAGTTCTTAAAATCCTTTATTCAAAACAGCCAAATGGAAAATTAAAATTTTTGTTGTTCAGTCCAATTATAATTCTTACTTTTTGAATGTTTTAAGGTGTTGCTACAAATTGCAACTGGACTCATTTTCTCTTCCATTGCTCTCCAGTCAATTCATTTTATAGCAACTAGGTACTTCTAATCCCTCCCATTTAACAGAGGGTTATCTGGTGCTAACCAGAAGCACTGGCTACACCCAGCCAAGGTTACTTAAACTGATTGCAAGATCTCAATTAGAATCTTGGCCAAGCTCAATCACAGAACATTCTGATCAGTGTGGAGCAATTTCATCCTTCCTTTACCTAGTAACTCAATAGGTAAATAGACAAACTTCCTTAACTGGGCATTTCCTCTGCAGGTGACATTCCCTTCTATGACAACAATACTGCAGGCTGGCCAGAATCGAAATTAAAAAGGTCACCAAAAAAAGTTATTGAACCCAAGGAAACTAGGTACACCACATGTCTCAAAATTAAAATAAATCTTCCTTATGATTCTGTGCATAAATACATAATTTGTGATAGCTCTGACCCTTAAGCAATTCAAATCTTCCATACCCAATCTACATTTATCTGAGGCAGGTAACAAATGGAATACAATGATCTGATTTTTTAAAATATGGAACTGGAAGCAATGCAGCAGGCAAGTGGTTAGGGATAGAAAATCATGGTGGAAAAAGGGAAAAGAGGTTTTCAAAAACTAGCTGGCTATTCACCAGAGAGTACCGATAGTCTGGACCACATTATTTTGAATCACATCACTACTTTTAAGAAGGAAAAATAAAAAAACAGAAAAATCAGAAGAAAATCCCTTTTGCCAATGCTTCTCAAAGTGATGAGCCCACTATTGGAAAATTAGCTAGGGGAGATTTCGTCCTGGATTACACCTAGACAGTCTGGTAAAAGGTTAAAAACGAACAAAATCATAGTTAAAAGGTTAGCACTCATCTGACAAGCTAATTGATCAGCAAGAACCCATGTTGCATAACCTCTAAATAAACTATTTTTATGCACAAAATCAAAGTTATTTCCCATTCACCCCAGATTTTAAAACACTATTTCTATTTCAAATTTTCAAGTTTTTTTCCCAAACAATGTTCAGCTTAGTCTGATTCACCAATGTAAAACAAATTTTACTTTTAAAGTTATTTGGGAGTCATAGATGGTTTGGGAGAACTGACTTCATACTTTTGGAATCTAAAAAGTTTTGAAGTAATTACACTTTTTAAAGTAATTAGAACATTTTACTCCTGGACTACAAAAGTTAGAATTCTACATGATTCAGGATCAGTCATATGCTCAAAAAAATCTGAAAGGGAATAAGAGTTTTGGGACACAGGAACAAAATAAGCTCATTCACCCCCTTCTGAAAATTACAGAATGATTGACATCACGATTCAGTGAGCAAATGGAACACACAAGATGTACAAGTCACAGTGTCAGGTTCCTTCCCTAGTCTGCCAGTGGAACTTAGCAGCAATGTCCTGACACAGATGTCTAAACCTCCAACAACTACAAAACCTTTCTTCGCACCAAGCATGATTCTGGTCAGGGCAGAACTATCCTGTGATTTTCAATTTCTTCAATTTAACTACTGCTCCTTGATGTCATTGTTTATCAAATATTACTTTGACACTGGAAACAGTCACTCTCATCTCTAACTATAGAGTTCAGCTCTTTGGAATGGTGTGCAGAATGGGATACAAGTTGAAAGATACAACACAGTAGTTTGACAGTATATACGTTGCCCCAAATTGAAATGTATGAACTATTGATTTTTAATTTAATTGATTTAATTTTTAAGAATTAATCTGTGGGATATGAGCATCTCTGGATGGCCAGCATTTATTGCTTGTCCTTAATTTATTACCTGGTACTTGCACTGGAAATAAATCAACTTTAAATGAACCAGGACACTTTTGAAATAATTAAAGTCACCGGCCACTGTTCTTTAAGCTTGGACCGTAAACGGAGACGGAATTTAAAAAAAACCAAGATAATTCAAGTGCCACCTAGTCTGAGAAAAGGAAGGTTTACAGGTTATATTAAAAGAGAGACGTGTCCAGAAAAATGGCAAACTTCCTCAGCCACCATATCACCATGATCACATCATTGTGAAACTGCTGTTTTTTCCATTGGTGACTTCTGCCCCTTCCTCCACCCTGTAACTTGTTCTGTTTTAACATGCTAGGAAGTGCATGTGTTGGAGGATGCAGAAGAGATTTTAACTTTTCACAAGTTATAAATGAGTTTTACAAACTCCTTACTTCTGTTCTGTTAAGTCAGTAAAGTCCCCAATAGTCCAGAGGACCAGACAGCTTATCTCACAGAGATACAACTGGTGCGGAGTTTAACTTGAAGTTGACTATGCCTCAGGCAAGGGTTAAAAGTGAAAAGGTGGTAACCCCAGTTGGTACAGGAATTGAACTTGTGCTATTGGCATCACTCTGCATTGCAAACTAGCCATCTAGCCAAGTGAGGCAACCAAACCCAACGTTATCTCAAATGATTAGTTAAATTGTTTCTCCATATATACCTTTACAAATGGTCAATCACAATTCATAGAAAATCACACCCCCTTAAAAGAAAACAGAGTCATCTTCAGGAACAAGAATATATTCAGCCCTGAACTTTAAGCACATGAAGGGAGATTTGTGAATGGAGCGATGTGCTAATGTTGAAGCAATTATTCAACCAAAAAAAGTAGTCACTGAATTACTTTTAACTTACTTTTTTTTCTATTTTTGATCAGGCAATATCCAGATGATTGGACAGTATAATATTGAAATGCACAAAATTATTGATTTTGGGAGGAAGAGAAAAGGAAGCATATTATCCAAATGCAAAGATGTTACAGAACTCAGATGCAGAGAGATCTGGGTATCCCTCGTGCAATAATCACAAACAAACAGTCTGTATGCAGGTGCACCAAGTAAATTAAGAAAGCTAATAAAATGTTATAGTTTCTGTAAGGGAAACTGAATACAAAAATAATGAAATAATGCATGTTACACAGGATTTTGGTACTGTCTACACTACTGGCTACCTTATTTTATAAAGAAAGCAGTTCAGAAATGTAGGTGGGTTATCTTAAGAGGAAGGTTTGGACTGGAGGGCTTTGTATCTGCTGGCATTTGGAAGAATAAGTGAGATGAAATGTGTGATTTACATACATTAATTTTAAGGATGTGTATGTTAAACTAATGACATTTGTTGATGGTCCTTTTTTGTATGAAGAGAGTTAATAATCGAGTATTCCACTGCTTGGCCCAATACATGTGTTACATTATGATTCACACATGTATTGGGACATAATTTTTAACCGTTTCACCACATTCCACTGCTTGGAATTTTACACCACAGAGAGTTAATAATCGAGTAGGTCAGTCTTTTTGGAACTATGGTTTTAAATCAGTATGTGTCAGAGTGCAGATGACTTTACGTCTTCTGGGACATCAGTGGACGAATTTCATGACAGAATTAAGGTAAGCAGAAGCTAGGATGAGCTTTTCTTTAAAACAAAACACCTTATTCAACTCAAACGACACAACTGAAATCAGATGCAAGAGTAGTTTTTCCTAGAAAAAGGAGGAGTTTGGTCATAGCAGTTAAGGGCATAGCTTACTTCAGCTTAGGTGTTTCAGTTTGTGAAAACTCCAGACCAGCAGTGTTTGCAAGAAAGATGCATGGGTTACTCAAAGTGGAGAAAAGGATGTGGGCAGTTGCAACATTTAAAAGACACTTAGATAAGAACATGAATAAGAAATATGGGCCAGGAGCAGGCAGGTGGGACTAGTTTAGTTTGGGATTATGTTCAGCATGGACTGGTTGGACTGATGGGTCTGTTTCCATACTGTATGACTATGCCCACAGCTTACAGGACTAGAACAGGAAAGTAGTAGTTAACCCTATTTTGATAGGAAAGGAAAATTTCTCTGGATTTTGATCAACTATAAAAACAATGGCACTGGAGAAAGATGGAAATTGTTCTACCTTGCATTTGAAATATTTTAAACTATCTTATATGTAGATACAGGTCATTCTGTTATAACGCATGTTTCGCCAATGTGATTGATGAATTGGGGACATGTTTCTAAAGCGCAAACCTTTAAAACGAGATTACAGCACCAACACTAAGTGCTGTTTGTGAAGTGTGATTTTTTCTATAACATGGGGTTGATGAGAATGCATCCATTGTGTTATAGGAGAACTGACTATGTAGGTTTATTTTGTATAATAACCTTCTGTTTTTTTTTAAAAATTCAAATATGCAACCTGTGTGGTGTTTTTTTGAGCGAAAAACAACTATCAAGGCAGATTTAATTGAGATTTGACTTGTTCAGTGGTAGCATTAGCTAAGATCATCACAGGAGACACTATTACATCTGATACGATCAGAGATATCTTGACAGGGCGATATAGAAAGGATGTTTCCTTTTATGGGAGAATCTAGAATTAAGCGGTCACTGTTTCAAAACAAGATGTTGCCATTTACAACAGAAAGGAGGAGAAATAATTTCTCAGAGGGTGATGAGCCTTTGGAACTTTCAGCCTCAAGACAGTGAAAGCAGAGTCTTTGAATATGTTTGAGCCAGAGGTGGATAGATTCTGGATAGGCAAGAGAATGAAAATTTATCAGCGTAGCTGCGAATGCAGAGAAATCAGATATACCATGATCTTACTAAATGGTGCTGAGCTCAAATCCTGCTCCTCATTTGGATGTTCCTAAGATGAAGTCATACAGACTACCTGCTTCAAGTTTGATCTTAACCAATAACAAAATTTGTCTAAGTACCCTGGTATAAAAGACTTATTCCTTTGAAAAACAGGGTGGGTGGGAGGGGCACAGTGCAGTAAAAAAGCAATTCCCTCATGGTTGAATAAACCAATCTTGGTTAAAATCATTAAAGAGCAAAAGGATGCAAGCAGTCTTATTCACCTGGCAAAACACCGACAAGTGTCCTAAAGAGCCAAAGAGTCATACAGCACAGAAACAGACCTTTCTGTCTAACTCATCTGCACCTGACATACCAATCAGACCTCGTCCCATTTGCCAGCATTTGGCCCATATCCTGCTAAACTCTTCCTATGGCTAATACCCATGCCTTTTAGGAAAACGAATAAGCAGACTTTTCACAACCAAAATTGCTATATATCTTTCTGCAAAGAGAAGTGAATTTCCCCAGCTAAGACCAAGAAAATAGAAGTAGGTCATTCAGCTCTTCAAGGCCATTCTCCACAATTCACTACGATCATGGCTGACCATCCAATTCAGTACCTGGGTTCCCACTTTCTTCTAATATCCTTTTGATTCCTTCAGCCCTTAGAACGCTCTCCAATGCCTTCTCGAAAACACACACTGTTTTGTCCACAGTTATAAATCACAACACTAGGTTATAGTCCAACAGTTTTACTTGGAAGTACACTAGCTTTCGGAGCGCTGCTCCTTCAGGAGGTTGTGGAGGCCACAATTGTAAGGCACAGAATTTTTAGCAAAAGTTTAGTGTGATGTAACTGAAATTATACATTGAAAAATACCTTGATTGTCTATTGAGACTCAATGTATAATTTCAGTTACATCACACTAAACTTTTGCTAAAAATTCTGTGCCTTACAATTGTGGCCTCCACAACCTCCTGAAGGAGCAGCGCTCCAAAAGCTAGTGCTTCCAATTAAACCTGTTGGACTATAACCTAGTATTGTGTGATTTTTAACTTTGTACACCCCAGTCCAACACCAGCATCTCTAAATCATGTTTTATCCACCACTGCTTAGCGTGTCTGAATTCCACAGGCTCAGTATACCCTGGGTGAAGAGAGTTTGCATCATCTCAGTCATAAATGGCCTTTCCCGGGACCCTTAAAACGCTGTTTTTCACACCGCACGTAATGGAATAAGCAAGGTCTCACCTTATACGTCCAGCCAGAAGTACAGCCAATAAGCAAGTGAACAGACCAGTGGTAACAACGGCCATTTGGTGGTTTTTCCCATACTCCCACATTGCTTGCAGGTTAATTAGCATTTCCTCTGGCAGCACATCTTGCAGCTGTTCCCAGCGAGTGGCATTCTCAACAGGCTCAGATGCTGACATAGCTTTGTTGCTGCTATTGGATAGATGTGACATTGGATTAACCACATGCATTTCAGCAGGTGGTTTCTGGCCCATAAATGAATCACCTGATCCATATACTGCCATGGCAACCAACACAGCGCAACTAACAAAGGCCACAAAACGAAGAAGTAACACTTTCAGTGGGGTGGAAAGGCTGGAATAATGAGAATTCTGAAAAATAAAAGAGGGAGTAGTTAGAGGCACTGAACACATGGAATCTGAGCCACATCTCGTGTTAAAAAAAAAACCCCACAAACTTTATAAAATCAGATGTAGAATCACAATGATACAGCACAGAAAGAGACTATTAATTTTATCATTGCTGTACCAACTCTTTCAAGAGCTATCCAATTAATCTTTAATCCTATCCTTTACCCAACGCCCTGCAAATGCATCCCTTTCAAATGTGTCCATTCTCGTCTTGAAGATAAGTGAATTTGATTCCATCATTCATTAAACACTCAGCTTTTAACAAAGTTAAACCAAAGAAAAATTGTAGCACACAAAGAGGCTATTCTGTCCATTGTGTAACATCAACTGAAAACTAAACTCGCTGCCCATTCTAATTCCAGTTTTCAGCAGCTGGTCCTTATCTGTGCAGGTTACAGCACTTCAGGCACAGAACCAAGTGTCTTCCAAGAGTTGAGGGAGGTTTCCATCCGCACTACCAATCCAGGCAGTGAATTCCAAATACACACCACACTAAGTGAGAAAAGGTTTTCCCTCACGTCACCTCCGATTCATCAACTAATCATTTTAAAAGTGGCAAGTAATCTCTTCCTAGGTGATTTAGGTTTTTTCTATCCACTCCATCTAGGCCCCTCGATTTTGTACACCTCAAATCAAACTCTTCCTTAGCCTTGTCTTGAGGAAAAGCAACCTTTAACATTTTGAATCTTCCCTCATAACTGCAATTTTAAAGCCCTGGCAACATTACATGTGGTGCCCTGATCAATATTTAGCCCACAGCCAACACATCAGAAACAGATTTCACAGGCACTTATCTTTTGCTGTCTGTGCAACTTTACAAGCTGATTGCTAAACCACAGTACTCAATAAGCTGTAATGCATTTTTCATAATCTAAAGAAGATTGAAAGGCAAGTCCCTTGTTTGTTAGTGTGATACCACTACACAATCGTAGATTTCACGTTCAGACTATACGAAGTTAATAAGTCATATTTACTGCTACACACAATTTCATAGGAACACACTTCGAACTAGGAGAGCAACATAGTATAATACAGTTTAACTAGAATAGAAGGGATGTAACTAACCCACAAGGGTGACTATTTTCACTGAAGAGGAGAAAATTGGTCACTCTACTAAAACATTTTTCTTAACAGCTTGGAGCAAATATCCTTGTGGCCTACATAAAGAACAAACTTATTAGGGTGGAATGTGTTCAGATTCTTTCATTCTTGTGCACTTCAATAAACACCAAAATCAAAAGTATAAAATTCTCTTCATTGTGGGCCAGAAAGAACTAAACATCTAATACTTGCACATACCTGGTTTGAGATGAATTTTACTGGAATGAGCGAGGTACATATAACTCATCTACATCCAAAACTAACACAATGAGAAAAGCTGTCAACATCAAAAAGCATCCCCAAAAGCTATTCTTTTTATCTCATTCAGAAAGGATAATTTATGTTTTCCCCTCAAAATTCACAAGTCTAGTTTACAACATATACCACAGTTTAACTGTTTACACTTGAGAACTAAAATAGTCAACAGTAGAAGACTGAAACATCTGTATCTATTTGCTATATACTAAAGGGATGATTGTTTATCCATTCAGCATTTATAGCACTTTGAAACCTCTTTCTTAACACATTTATCCATAATTATTTATTTCTGCCAAATTCCTCTAAGCTGTCTTATTATATTGCAAAATGGCAACTTACTGACAGACGAATATAGGTTAATGCCATTACAATACAAGGCACTCCCAGTCTTAAAACGTTCGAGAGAGAAATGTTACGTAAACATTGGTGTTTGTAAATTCAGTGGCAAACTGTAAAAAACAAACAAGAAAGTTCTTGCTATTTGAGCTTAAGCAATTTGGGAATACCCAAGTAATTCAGCATTAGCAATAATCAAAAATAAATGTGTCTGCCTTGTGTTCCTATTCAGCTCCTATTGCCAGCAAGATAATTTCTTGATAAGAAGATTAGAGTTTCCCTTGGTCAACAGAGGAGGCTGATTGAGCAACATTGCTTTGAAGAGGCAACCATTTGCAATGTGTGTGCAAGATTGTACATGCGTTTATAGTTCAAAGCAAGGACTACCTGCTGCAGAAAACAATTAACTGACAGAAATACACCTCAACAACATAAGCTGTTATTAAGGGGTAAAATGGCCAATGCCTTGTGATGACACAGGTACACAGAATTACTACTGGTTTGTTAGTCAACTGGTGCCTGTGCATTGTTTACCCCTCAGGTACAGCATGTCTGCATTAGAGATCTACAGCACACAAACAGGACCTTCGGTACATCATGCCCATAGTGGTAAACAAGTACCACCTAACCATTTGAATCCCATTTTCCACCACTTGGACAATAGCCGTTGCAGCTCAAGTACAAATCTGAATACTTCAATGAATCTCTTGATTCTGCACTGGAATTGTCATTTCAGATAATGTGCTCAGGTCTTAGGGATTAAACCAATGATCTGTTGACTGAAAAGGTGAGAACATTACCACTGAGCCATGGTCAATATCATAAAATAAGCTATTCAAAACCTGGTTTATTCAACAATAATGTCGCTAAGGTTTTAAAATTGCTGTTATTAGGAATGATGTTATTAGGGTTAAAGTTTATTTTCCTTAGAACTGAAGTTGCTATTGAATTTATCTTAGTCCTTTTGTACATGTTGTAATACTTTAACTTCATTATTTTGGAGGGTTGTAATTTGCCACATTGCTCAGCAAGGTCTCTGATGCCCCATTGGTCTCACCCTACCATTAATAGATTCTTTCATTCTGTTGCTTACAGTGTAAGCTCTACTCAAAATACTTTTAAACTCTGACAATCTAAGTTACAGCTTCAGCAACTAGACACCCCACTCAACCAGAATGTACCAATGGCATTTCCTACAGTCAAAGGTTGAGATCCGCACGTTTCACTCAATGAAATTGGACTTAATCTACTGTGTGACACATTGTCAGAGTTGCTTAACCAATGTCATAAACTGCACATTACAGAACATATGGATATTAGAAAGAAAGTAGGCCATTTGAGCCCCCCCATTACCACTCAACAAGGTGACCATCAATTGGTCCCAGGTCTCAACTTTCTCTTTAGTGCCAGCCCAACACAGCCTGCTGTCAAAAGAATTCTCAAGTTACCTCTTGTCAGCTTGCTAATTACTTCCATTCTAAGGTCCTTACAAAGCAAACTATGGTGATCCCAAATACACTGCTTGAAAGATTTAATATCTTTCAAAAAAAAAAATTGCATAACTGCTTAAAGAAAAGACAGAGGGCCACTGAGAAAGAGGAGAGCTGCACTAATTGGACATTGCTACCAAAAAGGCTAATTGGACCAAAGGGTCTCCTTCAGTGGTGAATCAATCATTCTATGACTGGCTTGAAATGTAATTTGAACCATCACTATTACATTGCATACAGAAGTGGCTTGAGAAACTGAAAATGAACCAGTTTTAAAGTTAGCAACTGAATTATGAATAGTTTACTCCTGTCAGTCCTCATCATCTGCTTAAAAATGTCCTTTTTAGCACTTCAATACCCGGAAGTAACAAAGGCAATTTTTGAGAGAGAAAATTACCATGGAGAGATCACATTATGACCTGCAGATTTATTCAAACATTACAGAATTTAACATCCTTTCCAGTAAAGAAACCTTCTAGCTGTAGTTACATGATGAATAAGATCGATTACAAAGTACTCCCTTTGGATTTCTGTTGTAAATGGATGATCTGACCACACTTTACTGACAGAGGCGAAACATGAATGTAGTTTTGCTCAATGAGCTGGAAGTTTCGTTTTCAGATGTTTTGTCACCATGCTAGGTAACATCTTCAGTGAGCCTCCGAATGGAGCACTGGTGGTGTAGTCTGCTTTCTATTTATATGTTCGAGTTTCCTTAGGTTGGCGATGTCATTTCCTGTGGTGACGTCATTTGCTTTGGTGTTCTTTTTCTCAGGGAGTGGTAAATGGGATCCAAGTCAATGTGTTTGTTGATAGAGTTCCGGTTGGAATACCATGCTTCTAGGAATTCTTGTGCATGTCTCTGTGTGGCTAGTCCGAGGATGGATGTGTTGTCCCAGTCAAAGTGGTGTCCTTCCTCTTCTATATGTAAGGATACTAGCGAGAGTGGGTCATGTCGTTTTGTGGCTAGTTGACGTTCATGTATCCTGGTGGCTAGTTTTCTGCCTGTTTGTCCTATGTAGCGTTTGTTACAGTTTTTGCAAGGTATTTTGTAGATGACATTAGTTTTGCTTGTTGTCTGTATAGGGTCTTCCAAGTTCATTAGCTACTGTTTTAGTGTGTTGGTGGGTTTGTGGGCTACCAGGATGCCAAGGGGTCTGAGTAGTCTGCAGTCATTTCAGAGATATCTAATGTAGGGGAGAATGGCTAGGGTTTCTGGGCGTGCTTTGTCTACTTGTTTGGGTTTGTTGCTCATTAGTGGGCGGCACGGTGGCACAGTGGTTAGCACTGCTGCCTCGCAGCGCCAGAGACCCGGGTTCAATTCCCGCCTCAGGCGACTGACTGTGGAGTTTGCACATTCTCCCCGTGTCTGCGTGGGTTTCCTCCGGGTGCTCTGGTTTCCTCCCACACTCCAAAGATGTGCAAGTCAGGTGAATTGGCCATACTAAATTGTCCGTAGTGTTAGGTAAAGGGGTAAATGTAGGGGTATGGGTGGGTTACGCTTCGGCGGGTCGGTGTGGACTTGTTGGGCCGAAGGGCCTGTTTCCACACTGTAAGTAATCTAATCTAATCTAAATCGATGGACTGTGTTCATTGGGTATCCGTTCTTTTTAAATACACTGTACAGTGACTTTCCTCTGCTCTGCGTAGTTGCTCTGTGCTGCAGTGTGTGGTGGTTCATTGAAATAATGTTATAATGCAGCTTCGTTTGTGGATGTTCGGATGATTGCTTCTGTAGTTCAATATTTGGTCAGCATGTGTTGTTTTCCTGTAGATGCTGGTTTGAAGTTCCCCACTGGCTGTTCATTCTACTGCGACATATAGGAATGACAGTTTGTTGTTGTTTTCCTTCTCTTTAGTTAATTATATGCAGTAAGGGTATTATCGATGGTTTTTTGATATATTTCAAGACCATAGCTAAATAAAGCAACATGCTCTGATCACCATTCTGTCAACAAGTGCTTCAAGAGAGAGTACCAAATAATGAGAATTAATGATAATGGATTTGACTTAATGAATCAAAACAGGACACAAAAGGGGTGCCGGAAAACTCAAAAGTTGCATATTGCATTCTGGATAAACAAACAAAAATCAAAATAAGTGAAATGTCACCAGAATCCTGCAGAGAGAAGTCACAACAGAATACTCGTCCCTTTTTCTAACAGGTTTTCTAACCAAGTCTCAAAAGTCAGAAACTTCATTATCAAGTCTCAGAAACTGCCACCTATGTCTTACATACTCTCTCTCTCCTGTCCAGCTAATGGATACAAATAAAATAAATTAGTGATTTTGCAT
This sequence comes from Chiloscyllium plagiosum, assembly GCF_004010195.1. NCBI lineage: Eukaryota > Metazoa > Chordata > Chondrichthyes > Orectolobiformes > Hemiscylliidae > Chiloscyllium > Chiloscyllium plagiosum. The sequence continues at coordinate 36,881,398 of NC_057743.1, read as the reverse complement.
CTGACCTCACCTGCACAAAGGTTTTATCTGCTTCTCGACGACGAAGTTGATGGTCAAATAGAATTGCCCGAATCTGTCGGTCTTGGTGTTTGATATAATACTCCACTGCTGTCTGACAGGGACGGCATAGCTTGTAGGTCTGTTCAAGATGGTGTTTATATACCTCAATTTCTTCTTCATATTTATCCTGAGAGAAATAGGAAAACATTGGTCAATGTCTAAATCAGTGGAAGATGTATGTTTTCTAAAAGATGCAACTTGTTTGCATCCAAATGCAAGAGATTTTACAACATAGAATAGTGTCATTCATAAAGAGCTTGCCAAACCTTTCCATGCTGTGACCCTATTTCAAAGTTTGCAAACTATCACAACTCCTCAGCAAGCAGGGAGGGAGGGCTTGAGGGGGTTGCAGTGCCACCTCAGAGCTTAATTTCAGCTTGTGATCCTAAACCCAATAAGATTTCCCAATAAGAGCTGCCTCACTAAGTTCTGATTCCCTGACGTATTAAGCTTCTCTTTTTCACTTTTTTTTAGAATGGTTTGTGGATTCTGCTTCAACTAAATTCCGAGTTCAAAGGCAAGTGGAATTTGAAAACTTTCATTAAAAATGACTTAGGTTAAATCATCGAAACAAGTGATGTTGGGTATTGGATAACCAATGCCATGCAGCACATGAATAACACAATCTGAAGGACTTGCAGTTGGCACAGAGTAGCATTAAAGGGGCTCAAGATCAGATTGTCCTTTGACAAGGCAATTTGGCTTGCCTGCTTTACTCCCAGATCATTCCCTCACCCAAAAATTTCAAAAATCAAACATATTACTGTGAACATATTGGTTTTGCATTAAGACAGAGCATCCAGTTTATTACCTCCTGGAGACAGTTCAACACAAGAGAATAGAAGGAAATACTGGATTTATGTTTTGGACATTTCTCACTTTTTTGTCCTTACAGAAACACTAATAATTTACATTCTAGCAAATCCTCAACAGTCAGAGACACTGGATGCCTTATCAGAATAACAGACAGCAAAAATATAAAAAAACGACAAGGATGCAAAATTATAAAACTTTATCATTTTAGTAAAGCTTCATAATTAATATTTTTCAAAGTATTTGTTCTCCTTTGTAAGTACTGTGTAAATTGATTTATTTCAAGGTATTTTCAAAATCTCACTTTTAAAGTAAAATTCAGGTAATTAAAAATACTTTTGGAACATTTTATTGAAAAAAAGACAATTCTGGGGAATCATGACTTCAAGTAATTGTCTGGATTCACTTCAGGAATCATGCACCTAGGTTTTAGCGTGGTTCTGTTAGAAGTTTTTTTTCCCTCCCAGACAGTGGAAAAACTTTATTAAGTTGGGATACGTCTGCTGAGGAATACACTGCTCAGCTCTGACTTTCTGGAGCACCACTATGAAGCTAATGCAAAACTAGATTGCCCTTGGGCAACTACATCTGGAAGACTTCTCAATAGTGCTTCCTGAGCAAGCTGTCTGCACCAACAACCAACTGCATGCATCTAATGGCATGTGCTAAAACACCAACCATATGAACATATGGTTGAAGGAAACAAAACAATAAAGTAACTATTATAGGCCAAAAATGCCTTTTTCCTCCAAACTGAATGATGAAAGGATTTGAAAACAAGGATGAAAATATTAATAAAAGTATTACAAAACCAGGAACCAATTCAAGCCAGAAAGCACATCAAGACTTGATATGGTCGGCAAAGTTTTGAAAAGAGCTCTAGTTTACAGAAGGTAGACGACTGGAAGCCAGCCAAAAAAACCATATAGGTGTGTAAAAAACATTTCAACTGAACACAGACCAAGACCGGAGGTGTGGTTGGAACATGCTTTCTTTGATAACTTCTTATTTTGGCCTCAGATTCATTTTATACTCATCTTGAATTTGCATACAAGCTTGTTGCAGCTGAGAACCAAGAGCGAGAACTGTTCAGACATGTTTTAAACTGCATGCAAGTAAATAACTGCTCAGCACTCCTCCCCCTTCGCCCCTCCCACACAATTGATATATTGAGAAATCTTGATGAACTATTTTAGAAATAAGGATAAAAACGACTGCAGTCACATTGTTATTTGACAGAAAGCTATGGACGTTAACCTTTGATGGGATCCTATTACACAGTATCTGTAAAGACAGATGTTAATCCTCAAAATAAAACACTTTGTCTCAATGACAAACGCCAAGAATTATCTGGTGAAAGTCTCAGGACCCATACTCTAGAAACCTGCAGCCTTGCTTTGTCTGAAGAGTGGAGACTTCCTAAATTATTCAGCTCACCTTCAGAAGGTGAACACTATTTATTCACAATGTCTCAAATTAACTAATCTTAATTAGTACTGAAATATGTTCCTTATATGTAGTTGCATTAGACGACATCTTTTGTGCTCTACAAGCTTTCAAAGCTATGCCACTATCAAAAATCTGTCAGATCACAGACACAAAGCTCCTTAAAAAGTATCTTAAAGTAAATAAACTTCTTGACTTGAAGTTCAGCAATCACTTACAAAATACACATACAGTATTCAACCATGAATACCAACAAACAGGTTTGAAATGTAAACAAAATAGAATTCACAAAAAGTTAAAGCACCAAGTCAATCACTTTCAATTGGAAGTCAAGAAATATGCCTATGACAAAGACATTTTCCACGGTGTTCTCCTGTTCCAAAGGAACTGTGCGGCAAATCCCAAACAGCTAGTGTTTCGTACCCCAGGCCACTAGTCATTTTTAAGTGTGTAACCTATGTATGTAAATAATTACAGGCAACACACTCTCAATGATAGCACCAGAGTTCAATTTAATCCTCTTGTTGATATTTGCATGCGCGTATTTCCGTACTGCATCACTCAGTTGTATTTCAGGCTCGGGAATTAAGCCAGCCACGTGGGCAGCATTCACCTTAGTCAGGAGGTTGTAGGATCAAATTCCACTCCAGAGACTGCAGCATACTTTTAAAAAAAATTTATTCACAGGATAAAAAAAAAATCGTTGGCTAGTTCAGCACTTACTGTCTATTCCTATTTGCCCTCTCGGGTGGTGGTGGTGGTGGTAGTGATCGGCCTTCTTAAACCACTGCAGTCCATAAGATACAGGCACACCTACAGTGCTGTTAGGGAAGGAGTTCCAAGATTACCGAGGAACTGGGATATAATTATGAATCAGGATTGAATGTGAATTTAAGGGGAACATGCAATAGATAAAATCAGAACTGGCAGCTACTGATTTATTTGGTGTCACCTATCACTATATGGTGAAACCTTTGGACAGGTATCAAAAATTTAATTAAGGAATTAAAAACCTCTCACAGTCAAGTGTAGAACTGCAACACAACGGTTCACCCAATCAATGCTACTACATAAATAGTTGATCTCTAGAAAGAACACTAATGAAGTGCCTGGTTTACAATGGACAACCACAAATATATTAGCCCTCATTTTAATCTGTGCAGCCAAAAAAATAGAACAGTAGACCATTTGTCTTGTTCAGTCTGTTCCACCATTCATTAAAATCACAGCCGATTCTAGGATGGTCTCAGCTGGACTTTCCTGTCTGCTCCCTCTAGCCCTTCACTCCCTTCTCAGTCAAAAATACTTTTTACTTCAGCCTTTAATAAATTTAAATACCAGCTTCTACTACCTTGAGGAAGGGAATTTCACATTCAAAGAACATAAAAGTTATGAGTCTTAAAGAAAAAGTTGTCTTATTTTAAACTTTCATCTCTAGTTTCAGTCTCCCTGATCTCAATTTTTGACGGAGTACAGAATTATAGAGATATGCAACTTTCATGATTGTCAGAGATTCTAACACATTGGTTTACCAATTAAGTCACAGCTAAACCAGCTAAACTTTTAAACTGATCTTATTTTGGTTCCAAAGTTTATTCCAGAATTTGCATGAAAACATGATAGAACACCAATAGTTCGAATACTGGAGAAAATCTATCTTAATTTGGTACTGAAATTTACTGATATCTAGTTGATAAGATTTTGATTTATCTGGGAAGTTCTTGCATTACTGGAAATATTGTGAAGCAACTAGTAATTGGGATGATCAATTTTGCATGCAGTCTAAAGTTACACTAAGTATTAGTGTGGCAAGAAGTGGTAGGAATTGTTTATTGAAATAGTCAAGTGTAATCCTTCACTAATAAGCTGATTATGTGTGATAAAAGTATGATAAAGCCACAAATGTGAGTTTCATCAGTTTACAGAAAAACATTTACAACTATTTAGTTCAATGAGTAATGAGTTAGTGAAAGTAACCTGCAGTGTACATGAGATTTGTTGTTGCGTGACTTGGATTTGAGGTGCCATTACTGGAATGTAGCATTACAAATCCAAGTGCAATGAATACACTGACTTTTGAGTGGATTAAAGCAATAAAAATATTAGCTTCCACAAAACTATTCACCCAAACCACAATTTGGATCCACCAATGCAATACAATTTCAAATAGTGCCAAGAACGCTCCCTTTTCCTTACAAAATATCGATGCATCATTTACACCAACACACCATCTCTCCAAAACCAAAGAATGGGAGAGGGAGGAACCTTTATAGAGAAACACAAGATTATGAAGGGGATAGATTTGAAAGAAAGAGGTTGTTTCCACAATAGCGAGCATAGCCTCAAAATAAAGGGGAGCAGGTTTAGGACTGAGTTGAGGAGGAACTTCTTCACTCAAAGGGTTGAGAATCTCTGGAATTCCCTGACCAGTGAAGCAGTTGAGGCTACCTTGTTGAAGGTTTTAAAAAGGCAAAAATAGATTTTTCAACAGTAAGGGAGTTAAGGGTTATGGTTAGCAGGCAGGCAAGTGGAGCCGAGTCCATGAAAAAATCATCCATGATCTTATTGAATAACAGGTTCAACAGGCCAGATGGCCTAATCCTGCTCCAATTTATGTTCTGATGATAAATCCTTTGCAAGCCAGTTATGTCCATATTTCAATTTCCATAATGCATAAATGTTTGTGACATAAGTAAAATTGGGAATGCTCAAGAGGTGAGAATTACAGATCACAAGCTGGTTATGGGGCTGAAGGCTTTCGTGGATGTAAGGATATTGGATCATAACTAATTTAAAATTTAGATTTCACTTAACCAGGAGCAACTGTACATCAGCAAGCACAAGGTAATAAATGAAATGGGACTTGGTCAGAGAGTTGAAGCACAGGCAGCAGAATGCTTGGCCTCAAGTTTGTGGAACAGTAGAATGACAGATCAGCCACATGTGCTTTGAATTGTCATGTCTGGAGGTAACAAAGACATGGATTAAAGTTTCAACAACAGATTGTCTTTCCTCTATCTCTGTACATGCTATGAAGGTGGAAGGTGGAAATTATAACATCACAAATGTGATGATGAGAGTTGTCAACAGTTTGAGGGGTGGTGGGTTGGGAACTGAAAATGATGCCTCCAGTATTCCTGATATTTTACTCTTCCACATAACAACAGCCAAATGTTTTGCTGCCCATGCTTCAACTCACCAAGTCCCATTTATCACCCCACTACTTGCTGACCTGGAGTAACTCCTGGTCAAGCAAAGTCTAAATTAGTTATTCTTACCAGGTTTGTTTGCTCAACAGTTAAAATGAGAAAACTCCACCACTATCTCTCTCTTTCTGACTTTGTTGGACACCACTTTCAAAAAGCTTTTTCTGCCTACAAATAGGCAGATGAATTGAACAAGTGATTTTCAACAGCTCAAAATAAAACGGAAAAGACCAACCGCATCACTATAGATCTGACCAAATGATGAGGCATACCCAAACAACAGTAAACAGCAACAGCCGCTCAAAAGCATGGTCAGCTTATAGGCTGATTATACCGCCATTATATACAATAGGAAACATGAAAATGAGCTCTAACAAAACCAGTTGCACAGAATCCCACAATAGCTGATGAAAATGCAAAGGTACAGAGACATGGAAAGAATTGTACTTCAAAGACAATTGAAATCAAGTTAGTGTAAAAGTTCCATCATGCAAGAATAGACAAAGTCAATTTTCCAAGTTTCTCTTCAATTTTCAAAGGTTTTAATTAGGTTTATATCGGCAGCCTGAACAAATAATGCAAGTGACACATGGTAAAACGGGGAACAAAGTTGATTTTTTAAATTCCACCTTATTAAGGGTTAAACTCATGCTGCATACAATCAAGCCAGAAATCTCACTCCTGGTCAAAAGGGACTATCACAGGGAAAAGATAACATGAATTTTTTCTTCAGAAAGCCAGGTTATTTAAATTGAAGTTCTAAATGCAGCCAGTTACATGACGAAAATCTCCAACATAAATCTTTTGGGATAGTTTATACTTCAACAAACCAAGTAATTAAATCACTGTCATGACAATGCAAAATTTTATAGTTTAACTGCTCACTGAAACTATTATTGCCACATCCTACTTTGCAGCAAAACTCCCACTCACACATCACTCTGACACTTACTGACCTACGTTGGACCCTACAAGAACTAAATACACTTTATTTGGAAAAAATAAACCAGAAAATGGAAATTTGGATTCTAGCCCTTCCTTTGTAGCTCAAGACAAAAACTATAACCACCTGGTGATCACTTATTTGTTATACAAGTGCAAAACAGCACCAAACATTAATCATCCTAGGGACTAAACTGGTCATATTTTACATTGTGATAATTCATGGAATAGTGGGCTAGACTTTCAGTGCATTCTTCCCATCAGGGATAAGCAATGCCTCAAAAGAAAAATTCTCAACTTTATTTTCAAATCCCTCCACTGTGCTTATTCCTTCCCTTTCACTCATCTCCTCCAGGCCAACCAGCCTCCCAACATATCTGTGCTCCTCCAATACTGGTCTTTTGCTCATTGCTAAAACCCTACGCTCTGAAATTCTCTCCCTAAATCGGTTTCTCACCTCTCTCTGCCACTAAGAGTTTCCTTAAAAACTACCTTCGATTTCACCTTCCCAATTTCTCGATATGTGTCGGCGTCAAATTTTATTTGGTAACACTCTGGTGAAGTGCCTTGAAATTTTTATCTAAATTAGGAACATGTGATACAAATACAAGTAGTTTTGTTGTTAATGTCTACATTTGACTAAAAAATGTGCCTCCAAATATTGTTGGTATATTTAGAGATGAAAAACATTTGTATTATGAGGTATTATTTGTTGGAAAATAGAAATGGTGTTTTCATATATTCTAACTCCATTATGCAAGAAAATGCAGGAAGATGAACACCTATAACGAGGAGTGTGGTGACTTAACCTATAGGATAACCCATTTCTACTTCTGTTAAAGCAGTATAAGTAAAGCATACAAACTTTTTAACTGTGCTATTATACCCATTAGAACCATACCCAAATTGCAATTTCAGTTCAAAAGCTTTATGGGCAACTCAGTTGTAGTGGCCAAAGTCAGGAAACCATTTTTTAAAAATTAGAAAACTTGGAAATATCCAGCAAGTCTAGCAGCATGGGTTTGAGTTTCTGAAATATTAACTTTCTATAAAAAAATGCTATTATAAAAGTGGGTATTTCTAGTACATGCTTTTAATTTCAGATTTCCAGCATCTTCAGTATTTTGCTTAAGTAAACAAACCACAGGTTTCAACAGTTTGTTAAAATTGATGAATAGGCAGATCTAGACTAGCATTAACAGAAAAGAGCATGTAAAATTCATCCCATCTTTGCTTAAAATGCCCTGTGGCAGTGGTAGAGTCTCTCCCCCAGACTAGGAGGCCTGGGTTCAAGTCACACCTGCTCCAAGAGTGTGAAATAACATCTCTGAACAGGTCGATTAGAAAAATAGGTTAAATAATTTTTAAAAATCATTGGTGCCAGAATTCAATCAACTGGTGTAACTAGAGCACCCTCTACTGTAATAGAAATGACATTGTTAACCTCACAATATGCTGTATTATATTCTAGGTTGCAGCTTGTTTAACAGTAATCAGGATGCAGAACAGAAACTTTAGGAAGCAGCTTGCACATCCCAATTACATCAGGCCAATAACAGAGGGTTGCACCTATCAATGTTTCCATTTAAAATAAAATTAATAGGACATATTCAAGAGTACTGCTCCAAAATGGAAGTTTATTTGCGGTCACCAAATTGAGAATACTGAATGATAAATTATTTAAAGTCAACCACATGCCATTAGTACACTAAAACAGTTTGCATTTCTATAGCACCTTTTAACATACCAAAATACTTCAAGGCACTGTCCAAATAAAACTTGATGCTGAGCCACAGGAAGAGACATTTGGACAAGAGACCATGAATGTTGTTTCGGACTGAAAAGTGGAGACTATGTGGGAACTCGAGAGATTAAAGAGCTACCAGTAGACAGCTAAACAGATTTTGCAGAGATTTTGAATGATTGGAAAACTGGTTACAAAAAGGTAGACAGGAAGGGACTTGAAATCAAGGCTAAGAATTTTGAAATCAAAGCATTTTCCAATCAGGAATAAAGGGAGATACTGAACACAGGAGTGATGGGTGAACAGGACTTTGTGGAAGATTTGGGCAGTTGAGTTTAGGATGAGCTACAGGAGGCTGGCTATGAAAACACTGGAATAGTTAGCAGATAGACATTGTGTGGTCTTGTTGGTTGTCTTGGCAGTCAGAACCTTAAAAAGGGAAACTATGGCAGTGTTCACCCAAGTACAAAACACTTGTCAAGACTGCAGTTTAATACTTTGTCAAATATATCTCAGAAAAGAAAAATGTATATGTAGATCAGTATATCAACCAGGCTTCAAATGAGACTTCAATTGAGTAAATGCCTCACCACCCACTTCCAAATAATTCAGTTACCTTCAGTTAACTTCAATTAACTTGGACAGGCTTACATTCATACTGTCTTTCTCAAACTCAAGACATCCCAAAGCACTTTACAGCTCATTAAATATGTATAAAGTATAGTCAGAATAGTGTTGCAATATAAAATAGAGAAAGATAGCAATGAATTCAACACAAAATATACTATTTAAGCCAAAATTCAAAGTATGTACTCAATCAACTATATTCTGATCTTAGGTGAGAACACTTGCACTGCCAAGCCAGCAAGAATTTAACATTGCTAAGCCCATAAATAAAATCAATGCTACATTAGAAATAAAATATACTTTACTTGCAACGTTAAAAAAAGGGAAGCTAAATCTTCCTTTCTCTGTACATTAGTCCATTCCCTTCTTAATGCAAGTCTACCTACAGCAGAAGGTTCAAATGACAGCTCAACATCACCTTCAAGGGCAACTAGGAGCAGGCAATAAATGTTACCTATGCTCAAGTCTCATGTTAATAAAATAATAATAAAATGCTTCCATGAGAAAGCATGTCATGATTAAACTATCCTATGATTGAGAGCAAAGAAAAATGTTGCCAAAGTATATTTGGCAGCAAATTCTATTTGTATTACATTACTATTGAATGGAGGATTTGCAGATAACTGCAAAACAGTCTTTAAACTCTACTGGAAAACAATTTGTAGTTTAATTTTATTGGCAACTGCTTTGCTAGAATGGCCTGCATACATAGAAGCTGCGTAGATTAGCAGTCAAAAATGCTTTACAGAGAACCAAGAGCAAAAGGGATGTCATGCAAAGGAGTAAACTATTAGGACAGATAATGCAAAAATTTAGTCACACAGGTTTTAAAAGGATGGCCTTTAAAAAGAACAAACAGGGTGGCAACTCTTGAGAAAATTCTAGAAGGTCAAGCTTGACACAGCCCCCATTTGTGGGGAGGGTGGGTGATGGCCATCTACAACAGCCAAAATTAAAAACACCCAAGCTGCCTTGTTAATAGCAAGCAAGGTCTGTACTTGTTGCATCTGAGCATGTCTACCCATTCCTCCATCTCCCTCCATGAAAAACAAGGCCACTCATTCTGCCTCAAATACTTACTTATTCCAAACCAGGATTTCTATGCAAAGGAGGTGCTAAACTCCCTTCAAACTTATACTCACTAACATGCCATTTGCTAGTCACCTTGCACCTCACTTTTAGTCTTTAGTTTACAACCACACAGCGTAATCCTATATTAGAGGCCTAGACTTTTGCCCAAATTTCTTAAGATAATGTGTAAATTGGTTCTTCTAAATTTAAGACTAAATCTTCAAACTCCATAGCTAGTGCAGATTTGACCATGTCAAAGGCAAAGGGCAACCTAATGTTAATGACACATTATCACACTTCTGGGTGCGAGATAAATCTAAGCCTTAGGTCACATTTTCCCCCTCAATTGTCAGAATTTATGATTCCCCATCATGTGTCTAAAATTAGGAGGAGATTTATAAACAGCTTGGAATTTGAATCTCCTGCCTTAAATCAGAGCTAAGACAGCAGTTTTCCAAACTTCAACAAATTTAATGCAGATTCCACAATAATGTAACAGTACATTTAATTCTCCAAAATACAAAAATATTTAGGGCAAAAAAAATTCGGCGCAAGGCTTATTTCCTGATAGAAATTACTCCCAAATCAATAGAAAAACAACTTGATTGCAATGTGCAAATGGGAGGAAGATCATGACTTCATTCACGCTGTTCTAGTCTTTGCTTCCGATTCCAGCTTGTCTATACTAAAACACTGAAAATACATTGGTGAATTTTCAATTTATGCAATGGATATGCCCATTGCTTTGTTATTCAGTCATTGGAAATGGCTAGGACTTTGTTTCATACAAATATGAATGTACAGCATAAGTAGGCCATTCAGGCCTTCAAACATACACGGTCATTCAATAAGATCATGCTGATTTATCTGTGTTCCAGATTTGACATTCCCATCAGCCCTGATAATCTTAAAAATATTCAATCACCTCCCCTGCCTATAAGACAGAGTGTTCCAGGGTTGCACAACCCTCAACAATTTTCCTCATCTAATTTTAAGTGTACCCCAATTCTGGACTCACTATCAAGGCAATTCAAAATCTTCTAAAATGTCAATTAAATTCACATCAACTCTTCTAATTATGAGGGACATGAATAGGGTAAATAGGCAAAGTCTCTTCCCTGGGGTCAGGGAGCCCAGAACTAGAAGGCATAGGTTTAGACTGAGAGGGGAAGGATATATAAAAAAAAAAGAGATCTAAGGGGCAACTTTTCTTACACAGAGGGTGGTACGTGTATGGAATGAGCTGCCAGAGGAAGTGATGGAGGCTGTTACAATTGCAACAATTAAAAGATACCTGGATGGATATATGAATAGGAAGGGATTAGAGGGATATGGGCCAGGCGTTGGTAATTGGGACCAGATTGGGTTAGGATATCTGGTTGAACCGAAGGGTTTGCTTCTGTGCTGTACATCTATGACTCTAACACACACTGTGCTTATCCAATCTTTCCAAGATAATCCATTCATTCCAAATGTAAAACTACAAAATCTCATCTGAACCACCTCTAATGCACATACATCCTTTAAGGAAAATACAGAGGTGTGGATTATTATCTTCATATTGCAAACACAGGCCATGGTGTTGATATGTAGCACGTGCTAAATGGGATAGACTGAACAGATTTAGCAACTCAAGACTGGGCATTCACAATGCATTGTGGATGGCACTGGGGCTCAGTGTCAGTGGGCCGGGTTCGATTCCAGCCTCGGGTGACTCTGTTTTAGAATTTGCATTTTCTCCCCATGTCTACGTAGGTTTCCTCCAGGTGCTCCGGTTTCCGCACACAGTCCAAAGATGCACAGGTTGGGTGAATTAACCATACTGAAACTGTCCATAGCATTCAGCAACGTATAGACTAGATGGATTAGCCAGGGTAGACGTGGGGTTACTGGAGATGGTGAAGGTCTGGGTGGAATGCTCTTTTGAGGGTCGGTGCAGACGCAATAAACCGAATGGTCTTGCTCCACATTATAGAGATTATATAATCAACAGTACCCAAATTGCACTCCAACAAAATCTGCAATTTTATGGCCTGGCATATGCTTTAAGCTGCCATTACTATTAAGCCAGTGGACCAATCCTAGTTCAATAAAGAGTGCAAGAGGTCAAGCAACACCAGGCATAACCTAAAAGTGAGTCATCAAACTAGTGAACCTAGAAAACAGGACTATGCACTTGCCAAAAAAAGCATAAAGTGATGGACATAACTAAGCAATTCCACAATCCCTGGATCAGATCTAAACTTTGCAGTCTGGCCACGGTCAAGAATAATGACTCGTGCACAACTGAACTGCCTGGAGGCGGCAGCTCCACAAATATCCTCATCCACAATAATAGAGGAGCCCAGCACATCAGTGCAAAATATTAAGCTGAAACATATGCAATGGTCTTCAGCTAAAAATGTAGAGTGGTGATCCATTTTGGCCTTATGAGATCAAACATCACAGGTGCCACAAATTTGATTCTCTCCATGTGATATCATGAAACAGTTGGAGGCACTGGATAAGAGTATGGCAAGAATACTGAAGACATGTGGTCCAGAACTTGCCATGCCTGAAGCTCCACACTGCCACCTAACCATTTGCCTTGTTATCTCTTTTACACAAAAAAGGCAAACCTAATCTAGTCAATTACAGACCCAGCAGTCAACTCTCAATCAAAGTGACGGAAGATATCAGCAAGTGACGGAAGATATCAGCAAGTGACGGAAGATATCAGCAAGTGACGGAAGATATCATCAAGTGACGGAAGATATCATCAAGTGAAGTGACGGAAGATATCATCAAGTGACGGAAGATATCATCAAGTGACGGAAGATATCATCAAGTAGCAGCAATTCCTTAGCAATAACCTGGTCACTGACATGCAGTTTGAACTCCACCAGGGCCTCACCTCACCACAGACTTGATTCAAAGATGGAAAGTTTACAATTTTGAAGATTTGTAGCTCAGGCTGTGGATCAGGTTGTAAGTTTGCTTGTTGAGTTGGTGGATTAGTTCTCAGATGTTTCATCAATTCACTTAGTCATTTCTTTCATGCATGTAGGATGAAAGCCATCAGGAGCCAAGGCTTACCAATCTGCAGTTCCATCAGTTTACTCTATCACTTGCCTAGTCATTACAATTTCATCAATTCCTCTCTCCTTCAACCTCCAGATTCACAGGCATTACCAGGATCCATTGTTTACTGTCACCTTTCTTAGCCTCGAGAAAGTGACGGTGAGCTTTCTGAACAGAACTAGATGGCTTGATAGTTCGTTACTTCAGACAACATGTCAAGGACAATTCAACCATATTTACTGAGTGTCTGAAATCAGAGGCCACACCAGGTAAGAGTGGCAGATTTCCTCCCCTAAGAACATGAGAGAACCAGGTGGATTTTCAATGATAACCAAGTAGCTTCTTGTCCAACATCATTACAAGCATTTTCACTCCAGATTTATTC